>NW_026526677.1:81112563-81292563 GCF_024362965.1 Panthera pardus | reverse complement strand
ACTCTAGAGAAAATATTTTCTGGTTTAAATTGAGTCATGATGACAACAAGGTAAAAAAAAAAAAAAGCTTGTTGGCAAATTTCCTTTTGTAGCAGGTTTCTCACACAGAGAGTCGTGACACCAAGGCCTTTTAATTTCCAGGAAGCAACTTTATTTGTGCTGGCACCACTTGTTGGGTTCATACCCGAAGAACTGACAACCGAACATCACGTGACATATTTTTAAAATACACTTTCTATTTTTTTGTCTCCCATACATGGTAACATACACATATATGTAGTCTGATTAAGTAGTCTCAGTTTACAAGGTCATGAGCGATGTCACATAAGCGCATAGCCCAGACAGCTTGAAGTTTTCTATCTCTTTTTTTTTTTCTCCTTAGGGAGGGGACCCTACCACACTTTCAAGGTACTCTTTTTCCTTTTCCTTTTTCTTCATTATATATATATATATATATATATATATATATATATATATACATATCATAGTCCTTCATTCTACATAGTTTTAGAATAATTTTATTTAATGTTTCGCTACTAATACTTTACCAGTTTGTAGTCCTCTACCAATACTCCCAGATTGTAAATTCCATGAAGGCAGCAACTGGAGCAACTGTATTGATGATCTTATTCATGAACATTAGTTCCATCCCTGTGAGCAGACCTTTACTCTGGTCTGTAACTTGAACCAGCTCTAAGTCTTTCATATTCCAATGTTTTCCTATGCTCATTTTAACTTCCACTTGTAGTTAACAGCTCTTTATTCTCTCTTCTATGCTTCTGCCTCAGCTTCTAAATATTTCCTGACCTCTGTCACAGAAAGCACTTTCTGAGATAAATCATTTGATAAATCTTATTCAGGATTCAGAATATGTTTTTAGTCATCACTTCAAGAATTGTCATTTAAGGGGCGCCTGGGTGGCTCAGTCGGTTGAGCGCCCCACTTCGGCTCAGGTCACGATCTCACAGTTTGTGAGTTCAAGCCCTGCATCAGGCTCTGTGCTGACTGCTTGCTCAGAACCTGGAGCCTGCTTCAGATTCTGTCTCCTTCTCTCTCTGTCCCTCCCCCGCTCATGCTTTGTCTCACTCACTCTGTTTCTCAAAAATAAATAAAATGTAAAAAAAAAAAAAAAAAAAGGAATTGTCACTTAAGAAATGGAAGCATTAAAAAGAAAAAAAGAAAAAGAAGGAAAGAAAGAAAGAAAAAGAAAAAGGAAGGAAGAAAGAAAGAAAAAAAAAGGAAGAAAAAGAAGGAAGGAAAGAAAGAAGGAAGTGAGGAAGGACAAGGGGAAGGAGGGAAAGAAGGGGAAAAGAAAGTAGGAGCATAGGTTGGGATTTCAAAAAAGCTCAGTGAAACATAAATGTTAAGTGGCACTCTGCCGGGCTCTGGACTGGTTTTCTTCTACACATTAAGTCCTTGATTTCTTTAAGCAAACTTAAACATAATTTGCTCCCTAATTCACTCCTTTCTCATTCAGCATTCATTAATTTCTCTCAACAACTCTTCATTGAAATTCTACTATGTGTTAAGAACTGGGGATACAATTGTGAGTAAATCACAAATGGTTCCTACCTTCATGGAATTTACAATCTAGGTCATTGGTAGGGGAATGCAAATTGGCAAAATATTAGTAGAGGAACATTAAATAAAATTATTCTAAAACTATATAAAACTAAGAATTATGACACATATAATGGGGGGAAAAGGAAAAAAGAAAAGAAAAGAAAAACAAAGTGCCTTGAAAGGATACTTGCCAACATCTTATTTTTTTACTTTGTTGCCATTATGACTCAGTTCCTGGCAGGAAAACTCTCCTCTTGGCTCTGGTATACATCTTCCTCCTACACCTTGGCCACTCATTTTATTGATTCAGAATTTTGGATAAGAGCAGCTTTGTCAGTAAACCTATTTGCAATATAAATTCCAAAGTTAGATTGCCTGGATTTAAATCTATACTCTACATCATAGCAGATCTATGGCTTTGGGCAAAATACGAATAACTCTGTTTCCTTGCCTTTAAAATGGATGTAAATAACAACTGCACTTCCAGTTGTTGTAGAGATCAAATAAAGTAATACATGTAAAGCACTTATAAATTTGCTTGTTCACAGTAAGAACTAAATAAATGATAACTATAGTATTTTTTATTATTATCTGCACTTAAGTTATTACCTCTGGTGGACATAATTGAACAATGGGCTTAGGCTTCCCAGATTTGATTGGGATACAAAATGAAAATATAAATACCAAATTTTAATATTCATTTGACTTTGAGGAATTAAAAGACTGGCAAATGGAAGAGGGATAGTTGCAATTTCATTTTCCTGACAGGTGTATTCCTATGAGTACATTCTTAAGAAAAAATTTGGGCGACAAATGGAAATTATGAATCTACAGAAAACACATCGGTTTTTGTGTTTGTCTTTTGTTTTTGTTTGTTTGTTTGTTTCTATTGGCTAAACCAAGATCTACTCATTTTTTCTCTGTTTTCTTATTTAAGGTTTGAAAGGCAAAGTAACTAATAATTCTTTGTTGGAGAAATCTTCATCAGTTGCTCAAACTTTTAATGAATATCTATGCTGAAGATGTCAGCAAAATCTAGTTATACGTTAATCATTTTTTCTTCTATTTTCTCACTGCTCATAGATCAGACCTTAGGGGATGTGTATTATAGTTATTTCTAAAGTGGTCTAGAGATTTGGTGATAAAACTCAATTAACCTGGTGCTCTCACACCATGAAATTCCAGCTGGAGGTTGGGTAGGAGTAAATATTAATGCCTTCATTAAATATTTCCTAATCAAATGACCCTGGGACCACTGAACCTATATTATTTAATAAAATTGTACTCTATTAAATTAGAATGACATTGCCACCACTTGCAGTCTTGGGACTAATAGCATTTCTTTTCCATTACCTAAAAGGTCACTTTATAGATGTCATTGCCATTGAATGTAAATAATATTCATGAGATAATGGGTTGGAATTAGTAGAACTAGGATTTTTATGGCAATATTTATGAACAAATATGGATGAAAATGTCAATATGATAAAGGATACATTTAAAAATATTTAATCCCTATCATATTTAAAATTTCCTGAATTTTCTGATATCAAGTCAACTTCAGAATTATATCTTTGTCCCTTAGTGTGAAAAACATGTTTGAAATAAAATTTAAAGCTCTTAAAATATTGATGATATAATTAAAATATCACTACTGCATTCTGTATTAAATCTTTTTCTGTCATTTCCCCACACAATTTTTACAACCAAATAAATCCAAGCAACACCAAAAATTCATGAAAGGACAAACTTTTGTATAAATTCATTTATTTCCTATAGTTCTAGTTTGGTTTTAAATATTTATTTAAGCCCATGCAATAATACATATAAATAAACTATAGAATCAAATGGTTGATATGTGATGCTCTGAAGAATAATGTTTAATCATACACTCATAAGTCAGAGGAGCAAAGAGTGACACCATATATTGATGACACAGCATACCAAAAATGAAGAAGTCATACAATACCCAAACCTGCACTGTGACTCAATTTGGCATCAAAATCAGCATAAGGAAATTTGATATCTGACCTTTTTCAGGGTAATTGCTAAGGCTGTCTTCTCTTTGATGAGAATTAATGTTAACTGTGCAACTTTAGCCTGCCAAAGTTATGAAGCTTGCATGGATGGATGTAACACCTCAGTGAAGCCAGTCATGTGAACCATATTTAGAAATGGTTAATAATTTATAAATAATGTGCATCATTTCAGTTTAGTTGTGTGCATCTATGGCAGAGGAGAGTTTGAAATAGCTCAAGTCAAATGTACTCTATGTCTCAGCTCAGCACTTTCAAGAACTGCATTATGTGCAAACTTCATAGTGTTTTAGCTGGAGAAGTGAGAAGGATATGCAGAAGATTAAATTCATTTTTAAAGCACCAAAGTCAGGCATCTAAACTGTACTACTCCTAAGATTTAAGGAAAAAAAAAATAACAGCATTGCATTTCTAGTTTTCTTTGCATAAGATTGAAAAATAGGCATACTTACAGGGTAAAAAGAAACATAGCTCTAAAAGTTATTTCTACCACTCCTATTCAGATACACTATTTAACATTTGAAGTCATAATGATTTAAGATGTGGAAAACTTTATTTTTCTCAATAGTAAATGTTTAGTTGTATGCACAGAACATGAAAGTTTCTTCACCTTAATCTGGATACTATATATGTTTTTATTGAAAGAGAGAGTGGAGACAGAGAAAGACACACTTTCTCATAGTTTTTCTGTTTTGTATATTTTTTCACAATTGTTATAAGTTTTAAAAAATCAGTAGTATTAGATAATTCATCGTTAAGCTATCAAAAGACTACAGTGTCTAAGACTGATACGCCTGTTGTTTTCTAATCACTGAGGAAATTAGTAAGGGCAGGAGCTAGTTGTGAAATATAACCAAATTAATTTAGTGATTAAATAATTCCCTCTTGTTTTGGATAATTAAGGGTTTCGGTGAAGTTTTACGTCTGCAATGATTATATTAGGCTATTTGTCTTCTTTGTCTCTGTATGTTTAAGATAGATCAGATAGTATCTGATAATAAATCACATAAAGCTGACATTATTTAGCAATAAATGCTATGATTACAAATAATTAAACAAAATGTATCTTTCCTCTCAATTTTAGAAAATACTCTTGGGAAAGTTAAGCTTTCATTATATGTACATATAAAAAATAAGGAAGTGTGGGGGCACCTGGGTGGCTCAGTGGGTTAAATATCCGACTTTGGCTCAGGTCATAATCTCATGGTCTGGGAGTTCGAACCCCTTGTCGGGCTCTGTGCTGTCAGTTCAGAGCCTGGAGCCTGCATCAGATTCTGTGTCTCCCTCTCTCTCTGCCCCTCACCCACTCACGCTCTGGTCTCTGTCTCTCAAAAAATGAATAAACATTTAAAAAATAAATACATAAATAAACAAGTGTGTTTCATTATGTCCAGTGCTTCCAATGATGCAATATCAATACTAGAATTTCTAAATCTATAGAATGTGGATGCACTCAGTCTATTGTGGATTTAGAAATGGAATTCAAGATGGCCAATTACATTAATGGAATTTTAGATAGCTAAGAATTATCTTGAAGTGTGTGGGCTACATAGACATACATAATGCAATACAGGATTTAACATTTATTTAATACATAGAAAATGATCTATTATTATGTATCCCAAATCATAAGTTAACCATGGAAATACAAAAGCAATAAAACATAAAATATTTCTTTAAAAAGTTCTTAAAAACTCAGAGAAGAATAATATAAACTTCAGGGAAACCACTTTATAATCATGGAATTTGAATAAACCTCAATCTGATACTGATAGCCTCTCAGATAAAAATATAGTGACAGTTTTAAAGAAATGGTCTTCCCTGGGTTTAGTTCTTTTTAAAGAGGGGATGTGTGGAAAGTGATTTTTAATTATTGCATAAGCAAGTAACAGGGTACAAAGCCACCCTCTCCATTAAGAAAATAAAGGTTTCTCTCAGGCCTGGTGGAATCCTTACTCTGCATGGGCACTATCTTAGGTATATTCTCTGTAAGGAATTTGGTAGGTTCCAAGCAAACTGTGCTTTCCCACTGGGATGGGTGTATTGGTTCTTGCCTTGTCCAGCTACTCTGAGCCAATCAATTTCCTTATATTTAACCTTTAAAGAAATCCCTACATTCTTGTCCTTTAGCTGTTGGTTTTTCCAGCAATCACAGTCTCATTGGGATGACCAGGCCACAAGCCACACTGTTAATAGAGAGTGGAATATGTACATAGTAGGTTACTGCAATTTAAGTTGCAGGGGAACATCTAGGAAAAAGCAATTGATACCAATCAAACGGGACTTGACATTGGAGATGGAATTTGAATTGAGCTTTGTTCATATTTCACAAATGAAAAATAAGCATTTGAAAATGTGTTTATGACTTTTATTTTGTGACTTTAGCACATGAAAATGTTGCTTAAGAATCCCTTCAAGGGGCTTTAGTCATTGAAGTCCCCAAATGACCTCATTTATAAGGAGATTTTTCTTCAAAGGCAGTCCTACACCTTTAACCTTCATAACTACATGCTAGGAAGACACATACTGGAATAGTCAGAAACTGTGCAACTAACAGCAATTTATTCAAAGAAGACATCAAAAAATAATTTTTCAATGACATTTTAGCAAGGTTAGGTGAATTCTCATTTAACAGAAGAAATACCTGTAAATCATTTAAATTTTCTCATCTGCTGTGGTTATGGTATTCTAGCCTAAACTGACAGCTCATTTGGCCCAGTTACTTAGTTAAATAAAGATAAAGACATCAAGCAGGTTAAAATGCTGCATCCTGATTTAGAATGTCACTCTCACTGTCAGGGCCTCCACATCTGCTTCGTCTGTGGCACTTACTCAATATCTAACAAACTCAATTTCCAGAAAGCAACTCCCAACTGTGAAACTGCTATTTCTCAGGTACTTACAGAGCACAGATTCTACTTTCCAACTCAAAGACTTACTTACATATGAATTAAGTTTCAAGGGAATAGACATCTGGTAATTTGCTAAATCTGTGGAGTGTTTTAGCTCAACTGCCTTTTACTCATTTTGTTACTGCCTTCTGGATCAGAGGGGTCTTTCTCTTAATCCTTTCCTTATGGAATAAATTACAGGGTTCAGATTCAAAAGGAATAAGGGTTCCTTAAGTTTCCCATGAATTCTAATTTTAAACCCTCTGATTAGAAAATAAATATATCCTCAAAGTCATCTGTAAACTTAAAATCCAGAGAGTATCTTTTGCAAAACTATCTCTGATGTTGTCTATCTCATGTATAGACATATATACCAATAGATACATAGGCAGATTTTGTTTGGTTTGTTTGAAGGAAACTGAGATCAGTTTAAGGATGTAATCCTCTAATTTTTATTTAATATTATATTGTAATTATTTATTCATGTTCCAAATGTTCTTCAAAGGCATTTTATTGGCTACATAACAACCCAATGTATGTGATCTGTTAAAATGTATTTAGCTATTTCCTTAGGATCAGATTACTTTATCTGTTATATATAATGTTTCAGGGATATCCTTGTACATACATCTTTGTGTATATAACTAATATTTTCCTTAGAAAAGCATCATATAAGTGGAATTTCTGAACATGAAAATAGCTCTTGCTGATTTTTTCTAAGAGTTTTGACTTAATTATACTCTTGTTTTCATCAAGAAGCAGCAATAAATTTTTAACATTTAATTATGATATCTTATATACCATTTTATTAGATGATGCTAATATGAATTCCCCTTTTAAATATGATAACAAAAAACCTATTTCATCATTGCTTAGGTTTGCAGTTTGATTATTAATCATATATTTTTTATGCACATATTTCTAATTAAATTATATATAAATTGGTTTTCCTCTAGACTTGTGATTTCTTTTTCTGGGTTCTTAAAATACTTTTGTACACTATGACTATTAATAATCCCATTTAATGTTAATTTTTATTTGATGACAGTGTACTATAGAAAAAAAAATTACATTTTTATGTAAGCAAGTTTATTGATAATTTTCTTTCTTTCATTCATATTTATTTACTTTGACTTTTGGATTTCTTCTTGAATTTACTTATGACTACTTTAAGATTCTAGATTTAGAAACATTAGTCAGATCCACGCTAAAACCAATATATCTATTAACTTTATGCGATTTTCAAATGTTAATTTAAAAGGAAAGTCATTGATGCAATGACTGATTGATGCAAATTTTACTTGTTGGTTTTTCAGGGGAAGGGAACAAAAATTTTTGAATATTATTGTAAAGTTCAAAGTAGTTTTAGAATATCTAAAAGGTGATACCAATTTCTTTTGTTCTAATGTCAGGTACGACATTGCCTGAGGTTAAGAGGATTGATTAGCTGTGGAAGGAAGAAAGTCAGTGAATATTTAATCCAAATTAATAAAGAATGCATTTAAGCCAGATCCACAGGTCAAAAAATGCTATTTACTTACACGAAGAAGAACCTCTTAAGACTAGTGTTGTCCCATTTGTTCAACGGTAAAGGCAGATCTGCTTTATAAAACAATACTTGGAAACCTGTAATATTAGTGACATCTTCTATATTGTCAAAACGTTTCCTTTTTAAATTTTGAGATCGTCCCTAAGCCCACTTAACATCTTACTGCTGAAAACACTTTATTGTGGCTATAACTTTTAATTTCATGACAGTACAAAAATTCTGACTTTTAGGTTACACTTTTTTTCTTCTTTTTTTTAATGACAGTTGGTCAGTGTCTAAGGCTCAATGACATTTATCAGCTACCTAATTAAAATGTGGAACTTTTATAATAATTGCAAATGTGACCTTCATTTGTGTATTTTTGCTAGCTAGCATGTTTAGCCAAATGTCACAAAGAACCCTAATCTATTCCTTCCCATAATGTTTAATTATATCATATTGAAAGTATCCATTCTTCAGTTACCGTTGTTTATGAAATCATATTGCTTTCCTAGAGAGTGGGGAGCTGTAGTTCCAATATCCTAATGAGCAGCGTTTATAAGGCTGTGTCTACAAGCTGCCAAAACAACTAGTTGAAAAGTGAAAATCCATTCAGTTAACAAGTTGGTTTGTCTTTGTGATGCCAAAGAATAGCTCTGATTTGTTTTTCTCAGTACAAATAAGGGATTCATAGACTTGGGATAGTTTGTTTCAGCTTTCTGATCTCTCCTAGCACCTTCAGATCTTTATATCTGATTGGGTGAAATCACCTCTTGGATGTTTCACGGTATTTGCAGCCTTCCATACTTTCCAAGTTCACCCTTCTCCATACCCAGAAGCACTGCCCTAGTTAACTCTCTCTTCTAAATTCTCTCCTGATCCTTCTAGTCCATGATCCACAATTTCATGAAAATAACATTTATTACACGGAAATCTGATAATGGTACATGTCTGCCCAAAATACTGCAATCACTCCTTTCAACATTCAAGGTAAAGTGAACTTTTCTTCTGAGGGACAAGACCATTCTCATCCATTTGTGTAAATTCACATCTTCATCTTGTCTTCCTTCTCCATATTTTAATCAATTAATAATGAATAGCTACAGTTTCTCAACTCAATCAATCCAAGTTTCTTTTTCATTGCTATTTCCCTAATGTTATGTGTTCATTAGAAAGTAGGGAATATTTTATGAAAATGCAATTTAGGGGTATTCCATTTATATACAAATAATCACTCATCTACAAAGATTCATAAATCATTTTATTTTGTATATAATAATTAATTCCAATTAAAAAATAAAAATCAAATATACTTAATGCATAAAATTACTTTTATTATATCATTTAAAATATGTTAAACAACCCCACAAAATTAAATCTATCTAAATATCAAAATATGTACTCTAGTAAGAGTTTTTTGTTACATTAAAAAAATAAGTGTCTAAATATAATAGTAATGTTTGGATGAACCCATAGAATTAGGAGACTTGATCTGGTAGGTATAAGTTTAAAATGCATTTTGGAAGAGCAGTAAAAATTTGGGTACATTTTTTTACTCAGAGTTTTTCTCATGTATGCTGCTATGAAATTTTTGTGGTGAGAAAGATTTCAAACCCCAACTAAGAATTTACTCAG
Source organism: Panthera pardus (assembly GCF_024362965.1). Taxonomy (NCBI): domain Eukaryota; kingdom Metazoa; phylum Chordata; class Mammalia; order Carnivora; family Felidae; genus Panthera; species Panthera pardus. The sequence goes on along the minus strand of NW_026526677.1, from coordinate 81,282,910 downwards.
TTTCTCATTTTATCAGGAGACATTTCACAGTGTGACTGAGAAAGTATCATGCTGGTACCTGATAGGTAGAAGACAATATATTAGAAAAATAAAAATTTTAAAAATATTTGATATTTCAAACACCAAAAAAAAACCTTTCAAAATACAACAACATTAAGTAAGATGATAAAAATTTCATTGAATCTGGAAGTTTTTGGAACCAAAGAAAGGTAAGTGATGATTATCCAATTGCCCATTGTTACTGCAGTAAACTGTACAATTCTTTATTGACAGTCTCAATTCAGTGTGATGTATTCCGTATTTTATACCACTGCATGTGAACATATTTTAATGACATAATTCCAACTCCTCAAAGCTGTTTTCCTCAACTTCAAATCCCAACTCTGTCATTCATTACCTTCCTGACTGCATGAATTACTGAACTTCTCTAATGCTGTGTTAAATCAAGATAAAATTAACTACTTCACAATGGCTGTCCTGAAGATTGAGATAATATGTATGAATTGTCAAGTATATTGCACAAAAGAGGAAGTCTACAAATTTTACCATGATCATTATTTTTATCATTGTTATTAAACATAATAGTACTATAACAGCTTGGAATTAAAATCAAATGTGATAGGCATCTACAGATTTTTCAAAGTAATTTGGAAGTATTTTTTTATATTTTTGCTCATATATTTTTGTTTTCTTAGGACAGTGGAGACTCTCAGGTTAATTAGCTCTATTTGGGGGAGGTGTTAGATTTTATATCATAGTGTTAAAAAAAAGTTTAGGAAAAAAACATTAAGCCACTAGATTTTGGGGGCTTTTAATTGAAATTTCTCATCAAAAAGTTATCTAATACATACATTATTCAAATATCTCCAGTGATGAATCTGAAATTGAGTTCCTTTAGTAAAAGTGTTCCCCCACCTGAAAGAATAAGTTTTTTAGAACTGAGAGATGAAAAAAAAATACGCATGACAGAATTGAATTATTTTCTATGTCTATTGAGAAATTTAATCTGGCCAAGAGGTAGTTGAAAAAAAATTTAATAACTACATTTGCTAGTGATAGTTATAAACATTTTCTCACAGGAGTTCTTAGCAGAATGTGCATAATTGGTAAGAGTTCTCATTTGCTGCAATAATTTAAAAAGTTCAATTAATCCCCCACAGGGCTTACCAACAATGCCTTGTATATGGTCAGTACTAGGTATTGTTGAATAGACAAGAAACCTAAAAGCTAAATGAATGATCTGATTTCAATAATTTCTCATCACAAAAGGGAATAATATAAAAATAACAATATGCTAATGAGCTATACAATATTATACTTTGTATATAATATATATAATACAAGGAGATATGTATATTACATATATTATACAAAGAGATATTTTTACAGCTGTACCAAAATTTATATATCCAAGTAAGTCCCATATTTTAAAGTATTCACTTCTCTTAGTGCTACTGGCTTTTATTGCCAAAAACAGTTTTTGAACATCTATTTTGAAATAGCCTCTATAGCCTTATGAATTTATGGCTATGTTTTATTAAAAACAGCTTTATTTATGATAATAAAATGCAGTGAAACTTGATGCATGGACAGTATTAATTAAAGGAGAAATTGGGAGAGAAAGATACTGAGGTTAGGAGAGCTGAAAATAAGCTGAAACCATACAGGGTTTCAGGGGAACCTGAAACTGTACAGGGGAAACCATACTGACTTGCCATATCAGAGACCGATAGAAAAGCAGACTGGAAAAACTGGAAGAGAGAATTGGGAGATAAAACAAGGCACAGTTATGAAAATTTTGTTTTCTTCTGATTATGAAAGTGAGATGAAGTGGGAGCACAGAGGGAATTTATCCAAATTAAGCTATTGGTAAGGGCGATATAATTTAGACATCCATACCTCATTGCTGCAGCATTATAATCAAAGAAATCACGCTATATGAGGTAAATAGTAATTGGAATCAGATCTGCAGATGGTGTAATTACCTCCACATTTTGGCAAAGATTGGGGAGAAATCTTTAGGAATTTAAGCCATATGGGATGAGGTCATGAGTGAGAATTTGAGTTATGTATTAAAGGTTTACCTATAGGTATGGCACATATCTGATCTGTTTTCTTTATTGGCTCTGGTCAACGCTGGTGGGAGACAAACGATGTATTTATATTTCTACACTTGATTTATACTTGTTAATATATTTTTCTTCTCTACGAGAAAATGGAATTGCAAATTATTGTAAAACATGTTTTTTTTTTAAATTTTTTCTCCCTTTAGTTTGGTACTAATTGTAATTCCTTAATTAGAAGCGTGGACTATGCCATAATGTGGTCATTTTTTATTTTATTTTTTTTATTTTTTCCAGGTAGAAACTACTTTTTGTGTGGAACTATAGCCTTAAGTCATAACTTCAAATATAATCTAATTGATAAAAATACAAGTTTAACATTATATCTTATAGTGACATTTTTGGAAAAATTCATTTTACATGGCAAAATAAAAAGATTATTATCATGGAAAATAAATATAACAATTTACAAAAACTTGAATGGATATTAGTTTCATGATCACTGTCTTAAAGGAATAAGCAAACTAGTTTTTATTCAATGTAACACAGGCTCTCCTCTTTTTTAAGTACATTTATCAACAGTTTTTCACTGTACGCCTCACTCTTCTTTATTTCTTCCCTGGCTAAAATTCTCATCCTTTTAAAATCAACATTCATATTGGGGCGCCTGGGTGGCTCAGTCGGTTAAGCATCCGACTTATGCCTGGGTCATGATATCGCGATTCCTGAGTTAGAGCCCCCAGTCGGGCTCTGTGCTGACAGCTTGGAGCCTGGAGCCTGGAGCCTGCCCCAGATTCTATGTCCCCCTTCTATCTCTGCCTCTCCCCTGCTCATGCTCTGTATCTCTCTGTCTCTTAAAAATAAATAAATGTTAAAAAATTAAAATCTATATTCATATTCATTTTTTAGAAGCAAATGAAAACTAGTTATTCCATAATATTTAAGATATATGTATGAACATATTTAAAAATACCACCAAATCAGAAAGGTCATATTTAAAAAAATTTTTTTAATATTTATTTTTGAGAGAGAGAGACAGAGACAGAGCACAAGTGGGGGGAGGGCCAGAGAGAGGGAAACACAGAATACGAAGCAGATATGGGGCTCAAACTCATAGACCATGAGATCATGACCTGGGCCAAATTTAGACATTTGACTGACTGAGCCACCCAGGTGCCCCAGCAGGTTCATATTCTTATGTCAATATGTTTTGTGAGAAGCAAGTTATTTAAAAAATGATTTGCCTATCAATAAATATACAGATTATTCTTCAATTTTCCACCATTCTGTATGGAAGTTGGTAACCTGGATCTATTGGTAACTCAGCGATTCTGAGAAACCCCTAAAATCATCTGTAAAATATTATGCATATAGCACTTGAGGAGAGATGAGACTACTAGAGCCATATATAGCTTTTATCAAGATTTTGTTTTGTTTTGATTTGATTTTTAAGTTCTTATTTAAAATCCAGTTAGTTAACATACAGTATAATATTAGTTATAGGTGTATAATATATTGATTCAAAACTTCCATACAATAAGTTTTTATAGAAGCCAAGGACACACAAAAACAGGTACTTCGTATTTTCAAACAGTTGTTTATAGATATGTAATGTTCTTGAATGCTGAAAAGTATTTTGATTCAACAGAAACCCATGAAAATTTATTGCATATCTCCTGGGTACCAGGAGCTCTGTTTAGTGCTCCAACTCAATGTGTTTGCAAGAGAATGCAAATGGAGATAGGAGAGAGTTAACATGTATGTATATTCATTATAATATAAGGCAATGCAAAATACATATATATAAAAGGCCTGCAAAATGAGAAGGGGTTAAGGAAGATATCCATAAAGATTGATGCTAACTTCAATAATGTCACTTGGCTTGGGAGGAGTTTTTTTCATTTCTCATTCTTAAAAAGCTTTTATTAAGGTACAAATAAAATTGTGTCTTAAAACAAATGGTTCATTGGTTCAAATATTCCAAAAAATATGGAAATAATAGTTACTTTACAACATTTAGGTGCTACCCTATCTTTTACTCTAGTGCCTAGGTACATGCCTTAAAGCAAATACCCATTAAAAAGATACAGCTATTGAGCACTGAATGTATGTGTAACCTTGTGCTGAGGACAGTGAAAAGCAACTCCTGAATACTATTTGACTGTTAAAAATATTATATAAGCTAAAATATCCTCTCAAGAAGAGGTTCTTATTACAGACTAAGACAATGTTTTGAATATAGAAAACTAGAGTAAGTGCAAAGATGCTGAATGTTGTTGATTAACATCTAGCAGCACCTGGGTATCAAAGTCAGTTAAGCATCTGACTCGATCTCAGCTCAGGTCATGATCTCAAGGTTAGGTTTATGAATTTGAGCTCCGAATTGGGCTCTGTGTTAATGGCGCTGAGCCTGCTTGGGATTCCGTCTCTCTTACTCTCAGCCCCTCCTCCTCTTGTGCTCTCTTTTGCTCTCTCACAATAAATAAATAAGGTAAAAACATTTTTAAAAAGTTCTTCTAATATTGTTTTCATAAAATTTGATGGACACCTGAAACATTGCATATTCAAATTTCCTAAGATGCTACATGTTTCCAAAACTCCCCTTTCTAAGTTTGACATTCAATATCATCTGTATATTAAATCCAACTTATTAACCAAGGGTCAGTTCTCATTTTTTCCTACCATACTCAACAAATTTTCCTTGAAGTTACACTTTTTAAACTCAGTTATTATTACTCAAAGACAGATTTAAGCACAAAGGTTAATTAAAGTATTATTTTTAGATGATAATAAAAGCAGATATATTATGAACAAGAAGTGCAAATTTTTCTTAGAATTTTAAGATTGCTCATCAGATTACAGAGCTAATCCTTATGAATGTTTTTAGGTTGCACTCAGTCTTCCATTGATGTGGGTTCAATCTCATTGCCCTTTTGGGCATTTTGCTAAATAAGTTGAGAGTCCTAGTCTTAAAATCTCTCACCCACTTTTGTTCAACACATTGCCTGGTTTAAAATGTCTTTGCAATGCGTTTCCTTTCCAACCAGCTAAATTCAACATTGTTTTCTAACCCCAATTCTGATCAGTTGCACTTGAAATTTTTATTAGCCATTTTTTTCCCTTGCCTTGAGCTTCATATATATATATACATATATATATATTCATATATATACATATATATATTCATATTCACACATCTGCCCCTATGCTTACTAATATATAAAGTGCTAATAATATATAATCTGTTAAAAGAAAAGGAGACTACATGTATAAGGCATACTTAATCACCTTGAAAAAAAAACCAAAACTATAAAAAGGACGACTTGAAGGCAATGGTGAAAGAAAATACCAGTAGTTTACTGCAGGTAAGAGAAGAGGAAATGTTGCCAAAAGATTTTTATGGATCAAGGCGTCCTTATCATATCCATGTCCAGACTCCTCCTGGTTTGAACTGCCACTCTTCCCTTTTCATACAGATACTTCAAAAAACTCTGGGCAATTTGAAGGTAAGGACAAAAGGATCAATGTGCCATGAAAACATGTTCTAAGATGTAGTGAGGGTCCTGAAGATAAGGAAGGGTTGCAGCTGAGGTGACTGCTGAATCAACAAAGGAGAAATAATACTTATAAAACACTTGAACCAGAAATAATGCTTGGCATATGAAAAGCAGGCAATAAATCTCAGCTATCACTATAGTTATTCTAAAGCAAGCTGGAAATTTACCAGTCTACTAGAAAGGTAACATTGAATCGGATTTTGAATCACACATTCTAAGTAATTTGACCAAAGAATGATTGCCAGTTTGTTTGGCTCCACAGGAAGGAGAATTTGGAAGTCCTAGTGTTATATTCATGAGACAGTTTAGTTTATAACTGCTCCAACTGAAACCAATCCAAAATTCTGTTTCTCACATCTGAATCCAGTCTGAATGGAGAAAATAAACAAATACCTTGTTCACAGTGATAAACTCAATTATTTCATTTCTTCTGTTGCCTTAAAGTCTACAGGTTAAAAAAATACAGAAATAATTTTTAAAAAACAAACTTTTTCTTCTTAATGTGCATATTTTTATAGAATTATTCATTTTTCAATTTTAAAATGACAATGGATTAAAATTGGATTAAGTGGTTAGAAGGCAATAGATATTTTATTTTTCTTTTGTCATGAGGCATGAAATTGTAGCTTTGTTTGTTTTTTTAAAAACACATTTACAGTCTCTCCTATTCATCTAGATATTGAGAAACATGACATATCTGTCTATCCCGAATGTTTTGAGACTCAACTAAAATGAAGTAACAAAATTGGGGCACCGGGGTCGTTTAGTCGTTTAACCATTTGACTTCAGCTTTGGTCATGATCTCACGGTTCATGAGTCTGCAGCTCAGAGCCCACTTCAGATCCTCTGTTCTCCTCTCTCTCTGCCTCTCCACCACTTACTCTATCTGTCTCTCTCAAAATAAATAAATGAACTTAAAAAAAAAAACAAAACTTCTGGGTTCCTTTAAAAATATTTAAAATGAAGTAATAATATTAATTTCCAAACCCTTTTATAAATCTATCAAATTGAGACAACACCATTCATATTAATTTCAATGAAGTTCAAAAAATAGTGAACTTTTTATTAATTTAGTTGCTTTTGAGCTCATCATTCTTCAACGGCATAGCAAAGTAATAAGAACAACAGTAATGAATTTAATTGTTTTTCAATTTATTACCTGCTCTTGGAGAAATACTCAGGTCACATAATAAAACAGCAGGTTGCTTTCTCAATTATGCTCTTAAACTATTGTGAACTCAGCAAAGGAAACAACCAACAAAACTAAAAGGCAACCAACGGAATGGGAAAAGATATTTGCAAATGACATATCAGACAAAGGGCTAGTATCCAAAATCTATAAAGAGCTCACCAAACTCCACACCCGAAAAACAAATAACCCAGTGAAGAAATGGGCAGAAAACATGAATAGACACTTCTCTAAAGAAGACATCCGGATGGCCAACAGGCACATGAAAGGATGTTCAACGTCGCTCCTTATCAGGGAAATACAAATCAAAACCACACTCAGATATCACCTCACGCCAGTCAGAGTGGCCAAAATGAACAAATCAGGAGACTATAGATGCTGGAGAGGATGTGGAGAAACGGGAACCTTCTTGCACTGTTGGTGGGAATGCAAATTGGTGCAGCCACTCTGGAAAACAGTGTGGAGGTTCCTCAGAAAATTAAAAATAGACCTACCCTATGACCCAGCAATAGCACTGCTAGGAATTTACCCAAGGGATACAGGAGTACTGATGCATAGGGGCACTTGTACCCCAATGTTTATAGCAGCACTCTCAACAATAGCCAAATTATGGAAAGAGCCTAAATGTCCATCAACTACATTGATGTTTATCCATCAACATGGATAAAGAAATTGTGGTTTATATACACAATGGAATACTACGTGGCAATGAGAAAGAATGAAATATGGCCTTTTGTAGCAACGTGGATGGAACTGGAGAGTGTGATGCTATGTGAAATAAGCCATACAGAGAAAGACAGATACCATGTGGTTTCACTCTTATGTGGATCCTGAGAAACTTAACAGAAACCCATGGGGAGGGGAAGAAAAAAAAAAAAGAGGTTAGAGTGGGAGAGAGCCAAAGCAGAAGAGACTGTTAAAAACTGAGAACAAACTGAGGGTTGATAGGGGGTGGGAGGGAGGGGAGGGTGGGTGATGGGTATTGAGGAGGGCACGTTTTGGGATGAGCACTGGGTGTTGTATGGAAACCAATTTGACAATAAATTTCATATATTAAAAAAAAAAACTATTGTGAACTTTAGGTTGGCTGCCTCTTTCTGACATATAATCACAGAAACTACGGATATGAAGAGACTAATTTATTTATATAGCATTCAACAGAGCTGTTATTTTTCTCCACAGTTAAGGGAGGGATAATAACATCAAGCCATTCCTAGAACAGAGACATATAAATTTTTATCCATTGAATCCAATCCATAATAGTTTTTTAATTTTTTAATTTTTAAAATGTTTAAATGTTTATTTATTTTTGACAGAGACAGAATGAGAGTGGGTTAGGGGCACAGAGAGAGGGAGACACAGAATCTGAAGCAGGTTCCAGGCTCTGAGTGGTCAGCACAGAGCCCGACACCAGGGCTCAGGCCCACGAGCTGCGAGATCATGACCTGAGCCAAAGTAGGACGCTCAACTGACTGAGCCACCCAGGCTCCCCATATAGTAGTTTTTTTTTTTTAAATAATACAATGGTTAAATGATTCTGATAGACACTTAGAAATATAAATTTTTAAAAGTAAACAGAATAGTAACAAAATTAGTTTAATTAACTGTTGTTTTAGAATAAGACCGTCATAGACTTATACCTACCTAATCATTCCTCAAGCTGATCAAGATAACATTTCTCAGTGTTTCACAGACTCAACTAAACAAATCTGAAAACCTGTTTAGTGCATTCATTCAAGACATATCCAAAGACTATTCCTGAAAATATATCACTAATAAAGTTTCTCACCTTTGATTTCAGTAGTTTTATGACAAAGATTGTATTTATAAAGGACCAGATTGATCCAAGCACTGCCCAGGATTTGATTATTGCGTTTGGCAAGACACTTTGGTTTGCAAGGAAAAAAAGTATTCTAATTCTAGCTAAATTAAACTATAAAGTCATATATAATTATGTAAGTTAAGATAGCAGAGATAGAATTGGTATAAGAGTAAGCATATTAAGGTTGTTTAACAATGTCATAAAAACCCAGTTCCTTCTTTGTGTCTGATAGAGCTGTCAGTTAACAAATTGCTTTCACATGTAGTATTATATATAATCTATATAACAACTGTGTATGGAGTGATTATGTATCCCTGTACATATATATGTGAAAGCAATCCATGAACTATCAAATGCCATATAAATGTGAAATGGTATACTTAACACTATTATTCTTACTCAGTTTGAAATGTTTTGACAGTAAAAATCAACTCTTCTTCACCTGATGTTTCTTCAGTATTCAAAGAAGAGAATTTGAAGTTCTCAATTTAGAAACATACCCTTGGCAACCACACATTTACAAGTCTAATAGAACAAAACTGTCAAGAACATTTTTTTGGTATTTTCTCTTAAGAATTAATAATTTTTTATTGAACTTGCAAAAAAAATGTCATCAGATCTCTAAGAAGTAGTTTTCAGTACTAGAAAAGTTCAGTGGCAAACAATAAATTCCAAATATGTCATTTTTGAAGTTCAGACCTTGGTGTGGCATCATTTATTTCTTCAATTTTGCATTTCACTTTATAATTTATGTTGTCATACCGGTTCATTTAATATTAAGTTTCATGCTTAAAGGTAAAAAAAAAAAGTAAAAAATAAGAAAACTAAATGAGAGAACAGGACTTTTATTTCTGTAAAAAAGAGATGCAGAACATTTCTAGCCATGGACAAAATTTAAATATCTATGGGCAGTATGTAAATGTGCTATTTAAAGGCCATGATGAACTTCAAAATATATTCTTGCCTTACTGTAAACCTTACCTTTCTTGAATATAAAACTGTCAAAAAGTATAAATATTGCAGTGAATATAATATTCACTGTGATAAAAATCTGCTCAATTTAACACTTTTAAAGTTGTAATAATAATCATCAAAATTTGGCTACCTGGGAAGTAGAATGGTAGTTGTTCCGCTGAAGAAGAGCATTCTAAAAGTAAATAAAATGAAAAAAAAAAAAAAAAACTGAACATGAAATTTTGTTAGAAATAAAAGAGAGACCCCTTTCCAAAAGAGAATTCCTGAAGAAAGCAGAAAGTTTGTTTACACTTCATCTTCATACTGGAGATATAAAACTAAGCTGTGTTCAGTACCTGAGTTTTACTGGCCTTTGGAAAAAGGTCAAAGTAGTTTTGCTGTATGTCCAGTTAAAATAATATACTATTTTTAGTAGGCATATTTTATTTTATTTTATTTTATTTTATTTTATTTTATTTTTTATTGGTCATTTAGTTTCCTATAATAAGATATACATTCTTCCTAATACTCTTTAAAGAGGCATTTTCTACATGAGTTGGAGAGCTTCTCTCCAGTAGAGGGCACTGCTGTATATTTATCCAAACCCCACTTGGACATTAAGACTTGAAAAATAAAAGCTAACAGAGCAAATGCTTTGTGGATTGTCAAAACAAAGAAACTGGCGTCATAGAGGAAGTAGGAGAGAGAGGAAGGTAAAGAACACTGAGAATAACATTTTACTTTTAAACATATTAACGTATATTTTAATCTCAGTATAAAATTGTATAAAAATCATTACCAGCCACTTTGTTTTCCCAAAAAATGATTTGAGAAAATTAAAACATATTTGACAACTAAAAGGGAGAAAATATATTCGAAAGGATTTTTATCTATACATGGTTTGTAAAAAGTATATATTTGTTTTTTAAACTAATTTTTTTAAGTTTGTTTATTCTGAGAGAGAGAGAAGGAGAAAGAGAGAGAGAGAGAGGGAATGGGGAGGGACAGAAAGAGAATCCCAAGCAGGCTCCACATACTTGAGGTGGGACTTGAGCTCATGAACCCATGAGGTCATGACCTGAGCCAAAATCAAGAGTTGGATGCTTCACCCACTGAGCCACCCAGATGTCCCTTAAACTTAATTCTTTAAAACCTAAATTAAATTTTCTTACCTAATGAAAAACTTTCCCTGACATTTCTATCTCTCATGAGAGTGTTAGTTTCTTCCTCTGTGCTGCCTCAGTATGCTGTACACATGGCTCCTTTCACTCTTATGGTTACATACATGCTCTGGGGCTCTAGTGAATTGTGGCCTTTATGAGGTGAGTGTCATTATTCTACCAAAGTTTGGCACAGAGTGTTTGCTCATTAAATACGTATTGAATAAATAACCAATGGGCTAACTAATAAAAATAAAAATCATTTCAAGAGAAGAGTAAATTTTTACCTATAATACCAAATTAGTGATAAAAACATAAAGTCTGTGAAGATATCACCAATAGATTTATTGAATTTTCTCCAAATTGACCTTAGCATGGAGAGATGCAAATGATTTATGAACAATACATATTCTGATAAGTCTATGCTGTCTTCATTAAGGATTTAAAGGAGTTTTTCCTTTCCTTATTTCTTGACATAAAAAAAAGAGAGAATGCAAAAAAATAAAAAGAGCATTCTAGTGAAATCAATAAATTTCTCTAGTGAAAAAATGATGAACATTATTAATTACCATAATTCAAAGAGACAATTCAAGATTCTACTTTTAAAATATGAGTGTATATAATATATATTACAAATATAAATATTTATATTAATATTGTATATTTATATAATATTAATAATTAATATTAATATATTTAATATATATACTATTAAAATCTATGAGTGCATAAAATGTAACAGTTAAAATAACTCTTGGAATTATTTTTAAAACAATTATTTTCTGATCCTTCCTCTCATAAGATTAAATCTATCTAGATCCAGGAAATATAATCTCAGAAGTTTTATATCATTCTGCGTGGCTTTCCATTGTTCAAGGATAACAAATAATATATAAATGAAAATTACATATTAAAAAACAAGATGTTTTACTTCCTAGTATCATTGGATATAGGAGACTATGCTAGCTGAAAATATAAAATATTATAATTCAAGGGAAAGTCTTTTGACAGCCAAACAGTATGCCAGCAGCACAGTAAAACCAATCAGTGTGGCCACAATAACCATCAGTTTGGATTGACTTAGCTACAGAGCATCTGCAAAGATTTAGAAAATTGGCCACAATTCCCTTCTTACGACTATGCCAAAGCATGGTTAATTTATATCAGGTCTATAGACATGATTCAAGCTAAAGTGATACTTTTAAGTGATTGTAAAGTATATCTCCAAATAAAACTTCTTTAAACTGAAGCCGAATCACCAAGAAATAGAGAGATGGTTTATTGGTTTTTTTGAAGAAAGTTATTTTCTTTATTTTATATTTGATTACAATAGGTTTAATATAGTAGAAAAGCCTATATCTGGAAAGCAGATTTATATGGGTAGACAGACCAGACTCATGTTTCTTTTTCTTTTTCTTTTCTTTCTTTCTTTTTTTTTTTTTGTTTATTTATTGATTTTTAAGAGAGAGAAAGGGAGAACACAAGCACGGGAGGGGCAGAGAGAGAGGGAGAGAGAATACTAAGCAGGCTTCACACTGTCAGCTCTGACCCTGACACAGGGCTTGGTCTCAGGAACCATGAGATTATGACCTGAGCTGAAATCAAGAGTAGAATGTTAAACTGACTGAGCAACCCAGGTGCACCCAGACTTATGTTTCTAAGGAACTGACATCCTGCTCATTTATAGAGAGTCATGGCATTGCAAAACATGTAGAGTTATAGGGAAGAGTGAAACAGTGAAGTAAATGCACAGAGCAAGAGGACTTGCTTGCCTACCTCCAGCTACTCTTGGGACAGGGATACAATTAAGACTTCTTAGCTCTGATGGGAGAACAGAACAGAACAGTGTTCTGCGTCTAACTAGTTTCTATAACATAAAATAAAATTTTTCTCTTAAGAATTTGCTGAAGATTTTGACCTAGATCACTATGATTTTTTTAAAGCTCTAATATTTCATGAAACATGGAAACTTTTAGAAATGAAGGGAGGAAAATCAGATTAATTACATTTTGAGGACAAGCACATTTAGTTTTAACATCAGAAAATGACCTGAAGTTCTTCAAAACTAACCACTAAAAAGTTCCCAAATACCTTGTTTTTTTTCCCCATTATTGTGATGAATGGTACAAATGATAAAAATGTAAAAAACTTGACTAACCAAAGACAATTCAGGAGAGTAGAAATAAAACAAATAGTAAGATAGATGGTAGAATTATTTAATTATTAGATTAAATGTAAACGGATGAATCACTGGAACTAAGTGACAAAGGTTGCAAGTCTGAATAAAAAAAAAAAAAAATGAACCAGACCACACTACATCTTGGTATCATATATAATTCTGAAATATTTAATGTTTTACTCTGATCTCATGTTGTTTATTCCCACCATCTCTATTCAACACTGGGCAATGAAAACTAATAAAAGTTGTAAGGGAAGAAGTAAAACTTTCATTATGCAGGTGTTAATGATTGTATGAACAAATTTAAAGAATTATAAAATAAATATTATAATTAATAAATGAATTTGGCAAGTTGGTTAAATACAACACTAATGTACAATAAATTGTGCAATTGAGATTCACACACCTTATTACATGGACACATATATATGTATCTATATATTGTTTTTCAAAAGAAGCTTTAAAAATGGTTTTAGCATGTGAAAAACTTACTTATAAATTTACGTATAAGACTAAGATACCATTTCTCACCAGTAAGATTGAAATAATTTAAAAATTTAGCAACACAGTAATGAAGTTGTGGGAAAATAAGAATTTCCTACATTAATAAGTGGCATTTTGAAATGATTAAACAATATAGGGAAAATTTGGAAAAAATCTAACAGAACATTTATCTTTTTGACTGTGTAGACTCCCTTCTAGGAATTTATCTTAAGTACATAATTCCATAAATCTGACATAGAATGCACACTAGTTAATTATTGCATCATTATTTTTAACAGTAAATATTGGAAATGACCTAAATACCAATTCACAGGGATCTTGTTGAATAGACTATGGTTCATCCCTTATTGGGGTTTTAAGCAATTGGAAAATCTTTTTCTATGAACTAATATTGAGTTATTTCTAGGATATATTATTAAAGTGATAACTATCAAGCTAATATAGCAAGATGAAAAGTGTATTTGTGATATGCTAATTTTATGTAAGAAATCAAGGAAAATACACAAATGCACTCATATTTTTTAAAAAAAGAAAGAATGGTAAATTATAAACTAATAAAAATGAGGTCATATGAATAAGGCAGAATAGATATGAGAATGAAACTATTTGGAATGTATATTTTTATAGTTCTAACTGTTGAACTATGTAAATGTTTTACATTAAAAAAAAGTTTTTGATTTTCAAAATAACCAGTGTATTTACTTATTAGATTTACCTTACAAGATAGACAAGGATCATTTTATCAACACCACTATCAAAAGCAAATTTATTCAGTAAAGTTGAAGATTTATTTTGCAGCTCTTTTTGTTCTTGGACCACATTCTACTGAGTGTTTAAATTTCAGTGTAAGAAAAGGGGGATAAAATTATAGAATGGGAGTAGGTGAAAAAGAACCATGTACCATCGGATTTGATATAAGGGTAAGAATTTATATTAAAAAAATTAAACTAAGATTGTGTATTCCCCAGCTTTTTAAAAATGTTTCATTATTTGTTTTTGAGAGGGGGGGCAAGGAGCAGAGAGAGGGAGACAGAGATCTGAAGAGGGCTCTGTGCTGATAGCAGAGAGCCAAATACAGGGCTAGAACCTACAAACAGTGAGATGATGACCTGACCCAAGTTGGATGCTTAACCCACTGAACCAACCAGGTGCTCCCATCCCTATTTTCTGTTTTAAATCTTCTGTATCAATAAGTACACCCAACACTCAGATATTGGTGTTACCAAATAAAAATATGCTAAATATTTTTTTCACTAAAACCTGGAATATTGGAGGGATAGCAGATACCAAGTTTGGGGGGAAAGGAATTAAAAATTAAGCCTAGAATATTCTGTTGTCTCAGAATGCAAGGATATCACAAATTAATAGAGAAGGAAAAAGGGCAAAAGTGTCAATTTGAAGAGATTTCCAATAATAACTTTGACATAATTTAAGTATCAAAAATATATTACAATTATAATTTCATACTGAATAAATAAAAATCCATTAGTCCAAGTATATATATATATATATATGTATATATATACACATATGTATACATACATGTATATATAAATAAATATATAAATAAATAAAATAATATATAAATATCTATAAAATATGTAATATATAATAAATATATATTATATATACATATGTATACATATATGCATATATATGTATACATATATATATTAAATTTAAGAATGAAAAGAGTGTGAGAAGGAATGCACTTCTCTTTTTACAGAGGAATGCTAGGGCATACATGTAGAAGGAATAATAGAGAATTTTCATTTTGTGTTCCCTAATGTAATAATTTATTAAGGTCAAGATAAACAATGCATGATAAAATCATTATGTAAAATTGTGGTGGTGCAGTACATTCACATAGTTTCAAGATATCATTCCACACATTGCTTATCAATATCAAAAAGTACATATACCTTTATAATGGACAAAATCTCATTTTATTCAAGTAATGGAAATCACCAATCATGGGAGAAACGGACATCATAAATCCTTTCATATGATGAAGTGGGAACTATGAATCGTTGCCTATATAATAACTTTATCAGAAATATTAATATATTCAAGAGGAAACCATCACTGTAAAACTGTAAAACACAAGGCAGTTGTCTTGGACTTTGTAAAAAATGTAATTGCTGTGAATGATATATCAAGGGGCATTATAGATGAATGGAATTTCAATAGATATGATACCAAATGTACTTTACTACATGATCTTTTATTGGATGCTGGATTGGGATAATTGGAGACATTTGATTATGAATTGTATATTAGATAATATCATATCACTATTAAATATTTTAAGTATCATAATGTCGTGAATATACAGGAGTTTGTTCTTGATCTTAGGGTACACGTGTTGAAGTGTCATATTAGCTACTTATTTTCAAATGGTTCAGAAAAAAGTGTACTTGTATACATGCATGTGTGTATATGTGTGTATGTATATGTCTATAATTTATCCATTTATATTTATTTATGTGGATAAAGAGACACAGCAAATATAGCAGAATGTTAATAATGGGTGAATATAAATCAGAGCTTTTACTCCAAAGGGTCAGATAGTAAATATTTTAGGCTTTGTGCTCATATGGTGTCTGCTATAACTTCTCAACACTGAAGTTGTAGTGCAGAAGCCATACATACTACATAATGAATATGCATAGCCTTGTTCCAATAAAACTTTATTTACAAAAGGAGTTAACAACTTGAAATCGTCCATGGAACTGCAGACTCCTGATCTAAGGGAGTATTTGTATGGATAGTCATTTTACTTTCCTGTAGGTTCAAAAATAAAACTTTCTAAAAATAGAAAAATCTAGAGGCTCCTGGTTGGCTCAGTCAGTTGGGAGCCCAACTCTTGATTTCAGCTCAGGTCATGATCCCCGGGTCAGGATCGAGCCCCATGTTGGGCTTCATGCTGAGTGTGGAGACTGCATGAGATTCTCTCCCTCTCTCTATCTCTCCCTCTCCCTCTGTTCCCTCCCTGCTCCTGCTCTCTCTCTCTCTCTTTCTCTCTCAAAAAACAAACAAACAAAAAAAAAACCAAGAGAGAAAAAAAAACTATTCTGTTGAAACAAAAATTATTGATTTGATGTTATTTGTATAAAAGTGGAAATGACAATAGTATTTAATAAAAAGTGACTTAGACTTTAATTGCTATGAAGACGTTGCCCTTCCCAGCAAGAAAAAAGGAGAAAGTCCAGTCACTATTTAAATTCAGGTCATTAGAAATAAATAAAAACACCATTATCCAGAAAGAACAAAGATTTCTAAACATTAAAATATGCTTTCTCTGATCCTGCTTTTGTTTCTGTTTTGTTTGCTTATAAAGCTAACATTACAAATAATGAAAGTCATAGAAAGGAACCTTCCAGACAAATAGAATTATTTGAATAATTTGAATCTCAAAATCGGACATATACTATTTTAACACGAAATTTTATAAAATATGTATGGTATAGAAAAATAAATTGTATTACTTACACTGTATGTGATCTTACTATCCTTGTAATAATTAGTACACCACAATACATACTATATGCACATTAGCTTTCTCTCTGAAGGCTTGTCTGAAATACAGTTGGCTCCATTCACCTACTGAAGGATATTTTGGTTGCTTCAAAGTTTTCATGTTTAGGAATAAAGCTTCTGTAAACATCCATATACAGGTTTTTGTGTGGATATATTTTTTCAACTCATTTGGGTAAATAGAAAGGATTGCAATTGCTGGATTGCATGGTAGGAAAATGTTTAGTTTTTATGAGAAACTGCAAAACTGTCTTCCAAAGTGGCAGTACCATTTTGTATTCCTGCCAGCAATAAATGGTTACTCTGTTGTTTTAGATCCTAGCCAGAATTTGGTGTTTTCAGTGTTTTGGATTTTTATCATGTTAATAAGTTAATAGTGGTACCTCATTTTTGCTTTAATTTATCATATTTTCATATGCTTATTTGTCATCTTTTCATCTTTTTGATGAGGCATCTCCAGTTCTTTTGCCCACTTTTTTGAGTTTTTTCCTTATTATTAAGTTTTAAGAGTTATTTATGCTTTTTGGATAATAGTTTTTTTTTATCAAATATATTTTTGCAAACATTTTCTCTCAGTCTGTGGCTTGTCTTATTCTACTGACAGATTTTTTTTTTTTTGTATTTTTTTTCCTTACAGTTATAGTTCCATGATAGCTTCTGTTGTGGGAATTAGAGACCCTGAGAGAATTTTTCCAGATTATTTCTAAGCTGCTCTCCAATTCTTAACACCTTCAGAAGTGTATTTTTTGAATGGAATTTGACATTAAAACTTACCACAAAGTGATAACATAAATAAAAACTAACAACTCATAGATGTATAAAAGCATTCAATTAGCTTACTGAGTTTCTTAAGATTTTCTTTTGAGGTATGAAAACCATCATATCTTCCCCATGCATTAATGTTTTACTAGTACACCATTAACTATAAGGTACAAAAGTTAGCTAACAAGAACAGTCTGGGCTAAAAAAAAATATCTGTGGTTTGAGAATGTATTTTTCAGGTTGTCATTATTAAAATGTGAGAGACAAGAATACTACGAATGAAATCAGACTGCCCTGTTTAGTTTCTTGAATGTTTTTCTCAGTGAGGAAGTATTGGCTCTACATAAAAACTGCAGAATGGGACTTCTAAAGATAACTTGTGAAATAGAGGTTAGAAGAATGATTGTGGTCAATCATTTTTTTTTCCTAAGTAAGATCTCTACCTACACTTTTTTTATAGGTCCCTTCTAAGCATGTGATTGAGGACCACACTATAAACACATCAATTCTGTATTATTTGCATAGATTAGCATGACCCTTTTTACTGGCAATTTTTCTATTATTTTCCTGCCAATACAAATACCAAAGGCTATTAAAGTAAGAAGAAGCTTAAGGAAAGGTAGATTACATCTTGTCACAAATCGAAGCACAATGACTGAGCTGAAGATATTTCTGTCTTCCAAGATTAGAGTTGCCCCACTAAATAAACAGAAGGAATGGTCTGTTCACCACACTTGCTGTGGTTAAGACTTTGAACATTTACACAGCAGCTTAGGTAAATTTCAGCATTGTCACCCATTCTCAAGGTATTTAAACTTTACAGTTTTCCAGATCTTTTAGAAGTATTTTCATTAACTCCTTCAAGCATACTCTTTTTTACGTAAGAAATTTCCAATTATAAAATTATGATTTTTTTCTGATGAAGAAATGTTTGGTGTTATTTAAGACATGTATCAGCAAAAAGAAGAAAAAGTAACTATAACCTAAAATTTAATGTGACCAAAAGTAAAATAGAAAGGCAGAGAGTTTTTTTCTGGGATATATGTGACTGAAATAATATCTGCTAATATCAAAATTTCTAGCAATAACATTTTTATATTTTATATTACTTATAACAAAATATATTAGTAATGTAGGACTGTAGTTACAAATTACCACAAAGTGAAAGGCTTAAAAAGTCCCAAATCAAAGTGTTAACAGGGCCATGTTCTCTCTGTAGGCTCTAGGACAGGATCTGTTTGTATCCTTCTCTAAGCTTCTGATGTAGTCCACAATCCTTAATATTCCTGTTTATAGACACATCACTCAAATCTCTTCCTCCATATTCACATGGCATTCTTTCTGTGTTTATTTTTTTAATGTTTATTTATTTTGAGAGAGAGAGAGAGGGAAAGATAGAATCCCAAGAAGGCTCTGCGTGGTCAGTGTGGAGCCTAATGTGGGGCTCTATCTCATGAACACGTGATCGTGACCTGAGCCAAAATTGAGTCATATGCTTAAATGACTGAGCCACCCAGAAGCCCTTTATATAATTTCAATAACAAATCATTTTTTGTTTACAATTAAAAAATTCTTATATTGGGCCAGGCAGTGTATTGGACACTGGGTACATAAAGATGACTAAAATGATTTCTTCTTCAATGTGCTCTCAGAGCAGTAAGAGACACAAAAGAGTGAGCTGATCATTTCTATAGAATGTTGTAAGTTTAAGGATAAAGTTCTGAGAGAATGTTGTATAATGAAAAAGAATAACATATCAAAATAGGAGGGTGCAAAGGCTTCTGGGAAAAGGTGACATTGAATTAACTATTGAATGACTAGTAGTAGCTAGTCCATTAGAGAAAGAACAGAAGACAGGATAAGAAATTTTGAGGAACAGGAAATAGTATTTGTGAGAAAATGCACAGGGGCCGAAAATTTGTAACACTTTAAGTTATTCACATTTCAGATTGATAGTGTTAAAAGGTACCATTGAGAAAGGTCATGCAATGAGTCTTGAGCAAGGCCAGAGCTTGAAGTATTTTTAATATATTAGGATTTGATTCTATATTATCTGTACAGACAAACAGAATTGCAAGAGTTCCAAGAGAATTTTTTGATGGCTGGATAACTGAGGAAATTAACATTTATTGGCTCCATACTTCATGTAGATATAAAGTGTTTGTATAATGCATCATTCCATGTAATCCACATAGTAAACGTGCAAGGTGGATTTTATTCTGAAGAGAAGAAAACTAGCTCAAAGATATCAAGACATTTGCCCAAGTCATACCCCAGGTAAATGACAATATGTGATTTGTTCAAATGATGACATTGTGAGAAATATATGTGTGTGTCATGGGTGAATATAGGAACTATGAAAAAAAATCTTAGAGGAAATTCTTAGAATGAAATAAGTATGATACGTTTGTAGAATCAGTAAAATAAATGACCAAACTACTGAAATTAATCTGGATATATAGTTAGCAGTTGAATTATAAAGGCATATAACCATAAACGCAGGCACAGATATGAAAAAGGTGAAAATACTTGAGAAGGGTAATAATTTCTCAGGAAATTAATGATATTGTTAAAATCGATTTTAGATAAGTTCTATTTGACTGAGATAAATGAACATGAGAACTTAAGAAGGAAACCATTACTGTACCAATTCAGGTACAAAGTGATGACCCCAGATCTGTGGTAAGTAAAATTAGGAATGGTATAGGTGGGAGGTTTGTTGGCAATAGGACTAAAACAGATAGAATTTGTTTAAAGAAATAAAGAAATCTTAAAAGTGAAAAATACCTAACATTAAATTAGTTGGCTACTGGAACATGAAGAATGATTAAAATATTTCAAGCCATGTAGGACTAAAAATAGGGATATGAGTGACAGAGATAGGAATTTTGCTAAAAGAATCTGAATTAGGCTTATAGGTGGTGCAGTGCGATGATACAGTTTTAGATACACTGAGTTTAAGATGACAGTAAAGTATACAAACAACATATCCAGCAGTCTCCAGATATTGTCCATGAATCAGAAGATATCATTAATGTGAATATGCAGTAGTGACAGACAAAAGTGTTGTGTGTTGTGTCCTTTTTAACTCAGATCTATCTTCCAAGAGTTGGAAACGTTAACATATTAGAATTGGTTCTAAATAGATGGGTGGTGTGAAGTGTCAAAAGGAGTATGATTTATATGTTTTAACTATTAGTTAAAATAATAAATGTATATGAAATAAAGATTTCTTCCTGGGGCGTGTGTTGCAGAAATGCCACAGTTAGTCTCATTCTGAAGTCCTTTTTGGACATATGCATAAGAGTATTTGAGGGCCATGGTCTATAAATAGTGTTCGTATCTGGGGACTTTAGAGAATGATATCAAAATAACACTAGTACATACGAATATTGAATGTCTTAAAGTAACATACTAATAACATCCATGGTTACTTTGTATTATACCATTTTTCTTGTTGTCATATTCCTAATTGTGAATTCTTTTATCAAAATCCAGATTATGTGTTGACAGTGGGGAAATTTTGTATGGGGAGGGGGAGGTGAAGGGAAAAGATGGAAACATTTTTGTACCTTTAGCTCCATTTTAATGTGAACATAAAACTCTAAAATATCTCTAAAAGAGGGGTCTTTTAAAAATTTTTTTAACATGTATTTATTTTTGAGAGACAGAGAGAGACAGAGCATGAGCAAGGGAGGGGCAGAGAGAGAGGGAGACACAGAATCTTTTATTTATTTATTTATTTTAATTTTTTTTTTAACGTTTTTATTTATTTTTGAGACAGGGAGAGACAGAGCATGAACGGGGGAGGGTCAGAGAGAGGGAGACACAGAATCGGAAGCAGGCTCCAGGCTCCGAGCCATTAGCCCAGAGCCCGACGCAGAGCTCGAACCCACGGACCGCGAGATCATGACCTGAGCCGAAGTTGGACGCTCAACCGACTGAGCCACCCAGGCGCCCCGAGACACAGAATCTGAAGCAGGCTCCAGGCTCTGAGCTCTCAGCACAGAGCCTGATGCGGGGCTCGAACTCACAAACTGCAAGATCATGACCTAGGCCTAAATTGGACACTTAACCGACTGAGCCATCCAGGCACCCCAGAGGGGTCTTTTTAAACAAACAAATTATGATACTTAAAACTGATACTACAATTGCTCTTTTAGATCTTAAGTAAACTGTATAGAGGAAAGGGTAAGATATTTCCAATAAATCACCCTCATAAAACTTCCTGAAAACAACTTAAGTGAATCCCCAATAAAGGTGATTATCATGAACACCTTTAAATATGTGAAATAGGAAATATTAATTTATTCCTGAGGGCAGGGGAGGATCAATTATATATATATGGAAACTGCACCTTGCTTATTGGAAAACCTCAAAAATATTAATGCCAATAATTGAAATGCAGCCTGTATTATTATATTGGGCAGAAAGGGTTTAGATAGTAATAGCTTAATATGCAGCTTTAAGGATGTGGTGGTGCAGGGACTTTAAATAACTTTGTATAAGAAATTTTGTACATGTTTTATCAATTGATTTACAAAGGGAGATATGGGTAAGTTTCCCTTAGGGTGAAAATAGAAAATTTTGAAAAGTCCAAGAGAAGTTATTGTATTGTTTGATACATCCCACATTTCCCCTAAATGCATATTTCTCTTCTGTGAACAGGACATTAAGTTGATGAGGAAAATTGTCATCTTGTCCCATGCAAGCTTTTAGTTATAATTGTGAGAAACAAACAACTCACTCCTTTAACATTGTAAGAGATGAGGTTAACAGTTAAGTTGGTTAATTAATTGAAAGGCCAAAGTGAATTTTGTCTACCAGCTTTAATGCAAACTTTGATAGCCCAAATAGTTCAATTTTGCTTTCTAACTGCATTTCTTGAAGCAGAAACAGATGCTTCAGGCTAAAGATTGCTCACAAAAGATTCTAATGAGATGAAAAAGTATGAATATAAATTGCACCTTATCTCTGACGCTTTAAGAGGGAATTTTCTCAGAGATTATGTTTAGAAAGATATTGTTCCTGTGATGAGCATAAATGCTCACATTTAATTTCACTTATTGCAGATGATACTTCTACTTTTTCTGCCTCTAAAGGAATATCTATATAGTATATTTAGTTAGATTTTTGGCAATAAGCAGTCTTTCTTTTTGAGAAAACATAAATTAATACGTTATCTTTTTTTTTTAACTGATAGGTGAGGTAAAAGTGGTTCTTAGCTATCAGGTAGAAGAAAACAACTTTAAGCCTCTCAAACTTAAGTCACATGATCTCTGGAGCCTGTATATGACAGTGTTGAAGTATATTAGTCTGATAGAGTTATGATACTGCTGTAATGACTGCTTATAGGTTTGTGCTCTACAACTAACCTAAAACAGTAGTAAAGGTATAAAGTAGTAGGTATAAAGATTATAACTACTGAAATTCTCTTCCCTCACTTTCAAAACAAATTTCTTATTTAGAAGTCAGAGAAATAGTAAATATTATGTTAAAAGCTCCAAATATTTTGTAGTAGAAAGACTCAGAATATTAGTATGGAGGGAAAATAACTCAAAGCATATTAATTCAGTGTAGATTTAGCCTTGCTATGGAAATTAAATTATTTATATGCAAATTAAAATAAATTAGCATTTCTCTGGGTACTGACTAACCTACTATAACTGAGATGCCTGAAATGGACTTTTTTTTTTTTTTCCTCATGTATCCATTCAAAGATGGCCAGACTTTCTGAGGCTAATTGGGTATGCAATTCTTAACTTTTGACTTTCACTTGTTCATTTATGACAGGTAGTCAGTCCAGTTTCCATGTGTTCCTAGTCAGTACGAAGGAGAAAGGGAGCAGGGAAGTCAATATCCTATGATGTTAAGATCAAGAACCAGTAGTGATAATCATTCCCAGAGCATAGTTAAATGGCTACACTTAGCTATAGGGGAGACTGCGTATGGAGACTTGCAGCCTCTAAGCCAGTCCCTAATGACTCCAATTGGAAATCATCATAAAATAATATATAACCAAAATATACTTACTTTAGATGAAAAAAAATGAATGCTAGATTTAAAAGACTGTAAGAAATAAAAACTGTTTACCCGCACTTGAGAAAGTTCTGTTGCATTTAGAAAAGTAGTGTGTGGCCCCAAATGCTTTCTACATTCTTTCAAACCAGGAAAATATTCCAAGGGGGAGAAATAGAAAATTTATCTGAAATGGTAGGATTGAGCCACAGAAATATCAGGTACTTTTCTTGAATATTTTAATACCAGCTAATATTTATTGAGTATATACAATGATCTTTGCACTGTTCTAAGCACTTTGTACATAGTAAGTAACTTAATCCTTACAAGAACTCTTTGAAGTGATACTGTTGCCATCACATTGGAGATGAGGTTTTGAAACTTAGTGGGGTGCAATACTTTCATATGAAATACTTAATAAGTGAAGTTAATGAAGCATATAAAAATAAAATATGTTAATACTAAGGCAGCATTAAAGAAAGAAAAAAAAATGTGAGAATGGGGCAAAAGTTTTGGCGCACTTGGGTGCTTAGTAAGTTGAGCGTCTGATTCTTTTTATTTTATTTTATTATTTTATTTTATTTTATTTTATTTTATTTTATTTTATTTTATTAATGTTTATTTTATTTTTGAGAGAGAGAGAGAGCAGAGGGGGGAGAGAGAGAGAGAGAGAGAGAGAGAGAGAGAGAGAGAGAGAGAGAAAGCAGGTTCCAGGCTTTGATCTGTCAGCATAGAGACTGACCCAGGGCTTTAACCCATGAACCGTGAGATCATGACCTGAGCCAAAGTCAGACGCTTAACCAACTGAGTCACCCAGGCATCCCTAGTGTCTGATTCTTGATTTCAGCTCTGGTCATGATCTCATGGTTAATGGGATCAAGCCCCACATCAGGATCAGTCTCTCTCTATTTCTCAAAATAAATAAATAAATGTTAAAAAAAAAAAAAGACAAAAAGTTCTAGTTTAATATAGAAGCATTGGCAAAAATAGAGACAGATTATAGAATATAGCAGAGTTTGAGCTATCAAGCTGAGCAGAGAAAGTGTTATTCACAAGCCATGAAAAAAGGTAGCAAGGCAAAGAGTAGGATAGGGTTAGAGTTACTCTTCTTCAGGAGAGGAAACTTCAAGATTAAACCACAGTTTTTCTCTTGAATTAAGACTTAAATATTTCCAGGAAGCCTTGACCAGGTAATGGTCATTTTTGATATTATGAAAGGCAAGACCCCATAATGTTTCAAAATTCAACTTGGGTTTCCTTTCTGGGAAAGCTTCCCTGATCATACTTTTCACTTCCACCAGTGTAAGGATTCATCATTGCTTCTTTCTTACCTCTATAAATGTATTATAGTCCTTTCCTTTCACTTACCACACTTGATTATATTAATTTACACGACTACTTCCTTAATAGTTTATAATCTCCTTACTGTAAAAAAAAAAATTATAAAAAAGGGGGCGCCTGGGTGGCTTAGTCAGTTAAGTGTTCGACTTCGGCTCAGGTCATGATCTTGTGGTTTGTGGGTTTGAGCCCCACGTCGGGTTCTGTGCTGACAGCCTGGAGCCTGGAACCTGCTTCACATTCTGTGTCTCCCTCTCTCTCTGCCCCTCCCCCACTTGTGCTCTCTATCAAAAATAAATAAAATGTAAAAACATATATATATATATATATATATATATATATATATAATCTCCTTAAAAGCAGCGCTCATGTCTTTGACATCTGTGCTCCCTGTGCCTGACAAAGTATTAGCCATTTCAATAAAAGTTTATTGAACTGAATCAAATGTCTTCACAGCATATAGAAAAGTGGCTTGATTGGGGCTGGCACAAAGAAGGATAGCAAATATTTGAAACACGTGGTGCTATTCCCTTTTGTTCCATATACTAGACATAAAAATAACAATCATCTTATTTTATTTATTTATTTTTTGTCCTAAGCCTAGAGAATCCTATCTAGCACAGGTAGGTTCTGTCTATCAATAGAAGCTGACATAAAATGAGAGCTATTTCACAGGGCTACCACCTAGGTTAGCACTGCAAAAACTGCTCAGCTGAGCATAGTATTACTATTTTCAATCTTTAGCCAAACGGTCTCAATTCAAGGTGAGAACACCTCGATTCCCTTGGAAGAAGGTTTGTAGAAACAGAATATTGAGGCTTTAGAAAAGAAAATAAATTTGGGATAAAAATGATGGCTGATACTTCTGGAAAGGTTATAAAAGTTTAGATTCAGTTTACATTGACCCTAGTAAAGTTCTATTTTTGTTTCTTCCTCTGGCATTTAGAAAGTTGTACCATCTTTTCTTCAGTACTTTTTCACCACTGTCGTAATTAAGAAATTTATAAGGGTGAATGGGAGGATGACGAGCAATCTATGCCCATCAAGGCACCATTTCCAAGCCAAGAAGGTAAATTTAATTCTGCCAATATTAACACTTAATAAAGGAATTTTGCTAAAATGCCGAGCAAGACTTATGTGTGTGTGTGTGTGTGTGTGTGTGTGTGTGTGTGTGTGTGTGTTTCTTTTTTTCCCCACCTTCTGTGTACAAGATCAATGATGGCAATCAATCAGCTACCTGGAAGGATTGATCTTTGTAACTGTGAAACTGAGTAGTAAGGGAATGGAAGAGTATAGAAAGGAAAAAATGAGACCTCCCTTAAAGTTTTGGAATCTAAGTATTTTTTTAACTTTATTTTTTTTATTTATTTTGAGAGAGGCAGAGCATGAGCCGGGGTGGACCAGAGAGAGGGAGACAGAATCCGAAGCAGGCCCGAGCTATCAGCACAGAGCCCAATGCGAAGCTCGAAACCACAAGCCGCGAGATGTTGTTCTGAGCCGAGGCCAGACGCTCAACCGAGGCGCCCAGGCGCCTGTGGAATCTAAGTCTTAAAATATAGTTTTTGCATTGGCAGATAAGTCAACAGTTCTTCATTTTCCCACATTGAGGGATAGTACTTGCCTTATTCATTTTGTGTTTAAAGAGTGTCTTTCTGAGTTCAGGGTTAGCATATTTATATCGCAGTTATACCTGTTTTGAGCATCTCCAATGTTTTTTAAGGAGAACCTTATCCACTAGGTGTCCTGCTTCCATAAGGAACTTGTTGCTCTGTTTTGTCACAGATTTATAATGTTTGTAAATCAAAGCAACTTTGTTTTAAGAGTGGGTAATGCTGGTCTCTCTGTGACAAAGAGGTCAGTTGTATATAAGCAGTAGAACTGACATTTGGTCACTTCAGTTCCAAATAGTAATTAAATGTGCCTTAATATTCTGGTGTAGGTGCTATCCTGGTGATCAAATATGACTTCTATCAACTCAGAGGTTGTATTCTCCTCCCACCCCTTGGCCAAACTCGGCAAATTGCAACATGTGGACTTTTCCTTTTTAGAGGTGAAAGCTTTCATATTACATGCTAGGTTTGACCAAGGTTTACAAAAATTAGTATAAAAAAAAAAGATTGTCATTTGTGTGTTTAAGTTTTCTTCAACCTTCACCATTTTTTTGCATCACTGTGTTGTATGTATTTGAGTAATGGAATGAGAAGAATTAAAAGAAAATATCTGTTGAAGTGGCATGCTCTAATAATTACCTGGATTTAGGCAAGAATCTCTTAAGATTTCATTGAGTTACTAAAAGAATTTGCCTCTATCATCTGCAAGTTATTTATACTTTAACATGATCATACAAATAATAAATGGGTTTGACTGTTTGGAACTGCTAAGTAACCTGTTGTATTAGAAGCTTTCTTTCAGAGGGGTGCCTGGGTGGCTCAGTTGGTTAAATGACCAACTTTGGCTCAGGTCATGATCTTGCAGTTTGTGAAGTTGAGCCCCCTGTTGGGCTCTGTATAGACAGCTCAGAACCTGGGACCCATTTCAGATTCTGTGTCTCCCTTTCTCTCTGCCTCTCCCCAATTACACTCTGTCTCTCTCTCTCTCTCAAAAATAAACAAACATTAAAAAAAAAAGAAGCTTTCTTGCAGAATATTACCAGACAGCATCCTTCCCCACAGTTACTAAAAGTCTGTTCTTGGGGTCTCTGCTATATACAATGGTGTCCTACATGTAAGAAACATCCATTGTTTTACTAATATGTACCACACCCTCCCAAGATTTTATATGCTTTTTACATAATTCTGCTTTATAAGCAAGGAGACCAAGATTTAGAGAGGCTAAGTAATTTGCTCAGGGCACATAGCTTTCATTGGAACAGATAATTCAGGATAAGCAAGTTGTTTCCACAATTACATGCTCTCTCTTAAGAACTTACAATTTAATGAGGAAGACAAATAACAAAATTATACTTTCTAATATCTGAACATTAGATTCATAATTTGTAATACTGGAATAAATCTATCCCACAGGTTTGTCATGGAGATTAAGTAAAAAATGTATATAAAGAAGATGATTTATATTTGTTATACATGCATATATAACCAGGCACAGGATTTTAAAATGCCATGTCTAATGTAGAAATTCCTGATATAATTGGAATTCTTCATTATTCTTTCAAAATGATGTATTTCTTCCTTCACCATATTGTTAGTGAGCAAAGTAATGAATTTTTCTTATCCTTCTCTTTGAGATGCCTCATAGCAAATGTTGAAGGTTGCTGTTGCTGTCTAATTGTCACATTGTACATTACCGAGTTTAGCCATGCAACTAAGCATAAAAATGGCAGTGCATAAGGTCCTTTGCAAGACTGTGGTTTCCTGAGAGCAGCACCTATGCCTTATGCTTCTGGTTATTTCAATCCATTAGCACGGGGTCTGAAATACTGAACCAAAGCATACCCAATACATCAATATATATCATTATATATCATATCAATATATCATTATTTTTCCTAATGGTGTAAATTAATGGAATAAATTAGATTATAGAAATTAGGGCAGGCACCTGGGCGGCTCAGTCAGTTAAGCCTCCATCTTCAGCTCAGATCATGATCTCACGGTTGACAAGTTTGAGCCCCATGTTGGGCTGTGCTGACAGCTTAGAATCTGTAACCTGCTTCAGATCCTGTGTTTCCCTCTGTTTCTGCTCCTCCCACCTCATGCTCTCTCTCTCTCTCTCTCTCTCAAAAATAAATAAATATTAAAAAAAATAAGATTATAGGAACTAGAAGTATTATCAAGGCAGAGAATTTCAGAAGAAGTAACACTAATCAGTAGTGACAAAATTATGGTCTCTAAATTTCTAAATTTCTTATCTCAACACAGCTGCTGACTTGCTATGGCATTTTGCACAAGTCACTAATACTTTCTTGAAACCAATTTATTGATCTAAAAAATAAACAGAAGATATCTACCTAGCTAATTAAAACAAGGCAATAAATGATAGTGTTACAGTGTTTTAGAGCTAGAAAAGACCCAAGAGATATTTTTCTTCCTAACACAACCCAATTTAAAGCTGCCATCCAAAATATCTAGTTGACAAAATAGAGCAAATTATGTCATTTAACCAGGTTTCTTGCTTCCCACTCCTGTCCTGTATTTACTGTATTATCTTATCAGAAAAAAAACCCTGCATGTTAAATAAATACTATCTGATATACTTTATATTTGGAACATATTATAGAATTTACAAAACAATTGAATAATTGTCAATCATCCTAGAGAATAAACATTGTCATTCTGACACTTTACAAGAGAGAAAATAGATTCATTAGATTTAGAATAACTTAGCCAAGTCAGACAGTTTACAAGC
This sequence comes from Panthera pardus, assembly GCF_024362965.1. Classification (NCBI taxonomy): domain Eukaryota; kingdom Metazoa; phylum Chordata; class Mammalia; order Carnivora; family Felidae; genus Panthera; species Panthera pardus. The sequence goes on along the minus strand of NW_026526677.1, from coordinate 81,253,462 downwards.
GACTGAGCTCACCATTTTGTCTTTATATTTCATTCTACTTTGAATAGCTGTTTAAAGTACTTCCTGAATACCATAATTGTGTTATGTTCTAATTAAATAAACTAATCCTTGTATTGTTTCCCACAGCAGTTAGTAGTTACATTTCTTTTTTTTTTCTTTCATAGATCCCTATTTTTGTTATTTAAAGTGTTATTTTCCTTATTTATAAATCATGAAATGAAGCTATTTTTCTCCTGGTTAGTAAACTGAGGCATCCTTAGTGGGAGGAGACCCTGGGGGATTCATAAACAGATGAAAGGGCTCACCCTTACCAGACATTTTTTTGTAGAACTCATTCAATGGATTATAATAGCTTCTAATATCAGACAGTCACATAGTGGCAGGATATAATTTGTATGTATACTAGACAGAAAATACTTAACTTGTCTTAAGGTTGATAAAACTTGTAAAGTTCTCATTTAATGATTTTTTGTTAAATGGAGTAAGACAGGAAAGTAGAAAGCTTTTGAAGGGCTTATTTTTAAATGATAAAGCAAGTGTAAGAAGTGAAATGTCCTGATAGGTTAGTTTTAGGACAGTTCTTTCTTAGTAGTGGCCAAGTTCATTGAATAAGGTAAGTGGCTGTTCATATACTTAGTAAAAGTGTAAGATCATTTGTTACACATGTCAGTGAGGTAATAGTCTGAACAGCTGCAAAATTACACGTGGACTTGATTTTTCCAAAATTAACTCTGGTAAAACAGAAATATCCCCTGTAAGTTTTAGGACAGCTTATGTAGCAGTCCTGTATTACCTTAAGACACATTAAGTAGATAGAACAAAACAAAAACCAAAAAACAAAAAGAAACAACCCCCCCCCCCAAAAAAAGGAGTTTTTCATAAAATCAGAATCCCAGTATTTAATAACACAAGGAGAAAAAGAATATCAACTTACCAAAATATAAATACTATAGTTACTCAGAAAAGAGTTTACTCTGGTCATTTAATGCTAGCCTCTAACATAATGAAATTAGTGATTTACATAAATTTATTGATAGATACAACACTATTGTAATTGTTGGTTTAATTAGAATTTTTACTGTATTATCTTATCATGTTAAATAAATACCAGCTGATATACTTCAAATTTGGAACATACTCTAGAATTTACAAAATAATTGCATAATTGTCAATCATCCTAGAGAATAAACATTGTCATTTTGACACTTTACAGGAGAGAACAGATTCATTAGATAGAATAATTTAGCCAAAGTCACACAGTTTACAAGGGACTGAACTTAGTCCCTTGTAAGCTTTAGTTAATATGGTGACTTGAATTATTTTATATATTATTATTGCTTGATTATTTTGTCTCAGTGAGTGCTACCCTACACAATGTGGGTGGGCCTCATCTAATCAATTGAAAGTCTTGAGAGAAAAGATTGAGGTTTCCAGAAGAGGGAATTCCCTTTCAGATTGCAGTATAGAAACTCTGCCTGAATTTCCAGCTTGGTGTTCTGTGGAATTTGTACTCTAAACTGCAAATCAACTTTTGCCTGTATTTCCAGCCTGCTGACCTGACTTACAAATTCTGGACTTGCTGGTCCCCACAATAACATGACATTAATTCCTTAAAATAAATCTGTCTCTTTTTCTCTTCTTTTTATATGTTATAACACACACACACACACACACACACACACACACACACACACAACCTATTAGTTCTGTTTCTCTGGAGAATCCCTACTAATATACTCTTCTACCATTATTTACCCAAACCTATTAATTTTTAACTTATTGAACTGTACGATGCCTCATATCCTTATAGAAGGAAGTGGATAATACATTAATAAGCAGTATAAATAGTAATCTGACTCACATAACAATTCCAGACAAAAACACTCTATCAGAATTCCAAAGACAAAGATGATATCCTGGGCCAAAATGTTCTTAGCAAATGTGGAATTCAAGTTGGAAACAATGAAATGGAGAGAATTTGAATAGGTAAAAAATAAAATAATGTGAAATGAAGAGTGTTGCAGGTGAGCAACAAACAGTGTAACGTGGTTTGGCACCATAATTACCATATTCAGCAAAACAAGAGCAGTCTACTCCATATGGTTTGATGGTTTCTTTGGAGGGGGAGTCAGGGGAGATTAAATATTATTAATACTAGATATTTATATTTCTTTAGTTAAAAGAATTTCAGACTCACTACAGTGTTTGGTACGTATCCAGCAAACATTGGCTGCCACTTCTGCTGATGCAGGTTGATCACTAGACATGATGTCTGCTGAGGGCACCACCAGGGGCTGAAATCTAGTGTGTCTCCTCACCACGCTGGGACTGTAAGCACCAGGTGGGAAGGGAGCTGTATCAACTCACACAAAGCCTCTGAATCAGTGCCAGTACTGACACAAATAGGTTCTCCAGCTTCTTTCTTCTCTTCTATTTCAAAAATGGACAGCTTCATCCCTACCCTATTCATTTAACCTTCTCAAAGTATGAAATAAATTTTACTTATATGATAGATGGGCAATTCTATCATAATGTATAAGCCTAAACCAGCACGTTACGCTTTACTGACAACCATGGCTATTAGTAAGATGCAGTGCCATAGTCCGTTTGTGCTGCTGTAACCAAATTCCGTGGACTGAGTGGCTAATAAACAACAGAAAGTTATTTCTTAAAGTTCTGGGAACTGGAAGTCTGAGATCAGGGTTCTAGCATAGTCACATGAAAGCCCTCTTCCCTGGCACAAGCTGCAAAGTTTGTGAGCCAACTCTCTGGGGTGTCTAATCCCATTCATAAAGGCTCTGCCCTTATGACCTAATACCTCCCAAAGGCCCCACGTCTTAACACCATATTGGGAATTAGGATTTCAACATATGAATATTGATGGCACAACACATTCAGACCACAGTAATGGGTAAATTCTTTCTAGGTAACTACTCTGGGTGTTAGAAATACTAATTTTTCTTACTTTTTCAGTACCCTTTATCTCACATTTCTATTCCCCTTTAGAGAAGTAAAAGCTTCAGTTTGTGTGTTTCATATTTATAAACCGAGTGAAGAACAGAGAACTGAACATACCCCTTTTTTTCCTGTTGTTTGAAAAACACTTGCTTTATGATTGGAATTATTCTTGTGCAAGGTCTGACTGAATTAAATATGACTGAATTGTATTGTCTTCAAACTTTTGAAATAGTCATAGTATTTCATAGTATTTGCAGATTAAGGGAGTATTTATCTCTAAGTGTGGGTAAATTAATAAGGGAAATAACATTTGCCAAGTGCCTAAAATGTAAAAATCAATATATTTTAACCTACAGACAATGCACCAAGGTTATGGGCACATTTAGCACACCCAGTCACTTGTGCCAGTTGAAGTTGTTAAAAGCTTTCTGCCTAGATTCAATACTTCAACTGAATTTAGCTGTATATTTTGAGTGCTTACTGTGTGCCAGACTCTATAGTAAAACTGATGCATTCCCATAAAAATCTCTTTAACCAGAAACAACAATGAAGACAAAATCGTGCAATCCTGACTTGGTAATCAAATGCAGACTAAAACTTAGATCCCTCTGTCCACAGATCCTATTGAGCAACACCCCCATCCACCTCCCCAGTACTAAGATACATACTCAGGTCAAATGTGAATCCCAGTACCTTTCAAATAGAAAGGTGTTTTATTTATTTATTCATTCATAATTAATAAATATTTTAATATTTACATTTCCTAAGCTGTATTTACACGATCTTTGTTGAAGATGATGTCAATGTACGTCTGACGTGTAAAGGATTTCTCAAAAATGTAATCTGTTTTGAAATGAAATTTTATGTTACTATACACATCTTACTATGTATTTCTTCAAAATAATATAATTTATATATTAAACATATATGTGTTTAATAATTTATTTCATCACTATCATTTTCACCATATAGTGATATGAAAAATATTGATAACTTGTGATTTCCAAGGTTGGCTTTTAAGCGTTCGGTTAAGTGAATTTCCAAGTATGTGAACTTCCAAATTTATATACCTATAAATGAAAATGTAGAGTCATTGTAGGAATAAAATTATGTCATGTGTGAGAAGAGCAGTAAGGCCAATGTAGGGGGGATGACAGTAAAGTCTCACTGAGATCAAACGACATAGGAAAAGGTGCTAAAATTAAAAGACAGAGTTAAAATATGCTCCAGGAGACTAAAAATGTTTGAACTCTTAATCTAACCTCTATTTTTATTATGGCTGAACCATGTGAAGCAGTTTCTTACATATACACATGCACGCAGTATATTATTTATTCTCATATTTGTGCCAAATATTGGCTAGAGAAGATTTTAATAGTTATAATTTATATATATTTATTTATATTTATATTTATATATTGTATATATTATAATATATATAATGTATTTTAATATAACTTTTATACACATATTTGTTGCTGTTTTGTGAGTACACTGCTTTTCCTCATATTCTACCATTTAGGGGTATTTTTTTCTGCATTGAATGCTTTCTTTCTTTTTGTTAAGTATTTTTTTAATGTTCACTTTTGAGAAGGGGGAGATGCAGAGAGAGAGGGAGGGGGAGAACCTGAAGCAGTCTCACCCTGTCATTGCAGAACCCGATGTGGGACACTAACCCACGAACTGCTAAATCATGACCTGAGTTGTTTTTGTGTATGAGATCTGAAACAAGTAATAAAGTTATCCCTGTTAGATCTTAAATGAAAGAAAACTGTATCTTACATGAACCTGATCAAACACATTATATATAGCCATGTAGTACAGCTTCTTTAAAATGCTATCTTGGCCTAGTTTTCTGGCCCTGGCTAGAGGCCTGTCAGTATCCTTTCCTTAGAAGCTGATTAAGATCACATCCCAATCCGTTCTCTTATCAAACATTTACACTCTGGGCCACTCTGCACCAGTCCTAATCACTCCAGGGCCTGGTACCACACAAATGGAAATAGCTATGAGGCTCCAGAACCTGATGAAATTATTCAAATTAACCAACCCTCAGGAAGCCCTGAGAACCTAGCCTACCTCATTCCTCTTGCCATACATAAGCTTTCCCCACAGATCTGGCTTGCTCTTCCATTGTCCCTGAGGGTGTAGCCCCTGTGAGGCTCTGCTTAGCAGCCTTTTCTTTTTCAAAGCTATAAGTAATACTGCTCAGGGTCAATGCGTTGTGTCCCACAATCAAAAAAATATATATATATAAATCTGATAAATCGAGTCCATTTAGTATTTTCAGTAGTTAAAAAAAAAAAAGAAAAGAAATTAAGAAAAAATAAAAAGAAAGAAAAAAGAAAGAAGAGAAAGACAAGGAGAAAAAAATAAATAAAAGAAAAAAATAAAACAGAAGAAAAAATTTTTTAATGTTTATTTATTTTGAGATAGAGAGAGAGTAGGAAGAGGTTCAGAGAGAGAGGAGAGAGAGGGTCCCAAGCAGGTTCTGCACTGTTAGCACAGAGAATGAAGCAGGGCTCGATCCCACAAACCATGAGATCATGACCTGAGCTGGAACCAAGAGTCACAGACTTCACCGACTGAGCCACCCAGACACCTCCAGAGAAAAAGACATCTTAAAATAAGCTATTGAAGGAGGCTTTTCATTTTTACAAGAATTTGGTGTATTTCACTTTAATTATGTAAATATTTAATTATTTTTACTAAGTACCAGTGATGACCTTGGCACACAAGTCCTAACACAGACTCAGCATCAAACAATTTTGTGAGTTAATGAATTGAATCTTCCTTGCTCAGCCTTCTTAAAGCCCACAACATTCATATGAAAATTGAACCCAAACTGAGAAATATGAGTGGCTGTGAAAAATAAACATATAGCTTCTGCTTTGTGGGAAGGATTTACTTGGTGTCTCAATTTTCACTGTTGAGAAAACATATAAGGTAGGATGCAAATAAGGAAGAAGCACCTGGAGGAATCATGCCATTGTTTGCTTTCTTTATGTTTTATAAAGAAGAGAATTCTGATACAATCCTTCATTGGAATAGCTTTTTCAGAGGACAGTTTGTTAACCTGGCATAACCGAGAGTGTAAATTCTGCTATAAAGTAAGCTCTGTAAGGACAAGATCTTTAAACAATGCCTAATGCATAGTAGGTGCCAGTGAACATACACTGAATAAATGAATGGATCCTAGATGTTGACAGCTTAATTCTCTTTATATCATAACATAATGCACTGGAAAGCTTTTAAAGAGACTATAGTATAGTTGGTGTTTTTCTTTTTCTTTCTTTCTTTCTTTTTTTTTTTTTTAATTCAATGTGAAAATTAAGGGCTATTGATACCCAGTAGGAAGCAGGCAAAAACAATGTAAATAGGGACACATCCTCCTTGGCCAGGAACCATCGGGAAGCCACTTGGTCCAGAAAACAAAATCAATATCTTTTAGAAGTCTCTTTTTAAAGCAAATGAGGAGTCTAATGATGTGAACTGTGCAATCAGTACTATTGCAGCACTTTGTATTTTTGTAAATGGGCATTTTTGAGACAACACAACACCTTGTTTCTCCAGTTAGGAAAGAGATTGCTGAGATAACACTTGCTTGAAATGGGCCCACTTATTGCTTCAGCTTCCTTCTTTATTCTGTTGCCATAGACTCTTCAAGTTATCTTTTGATTTTTTTACAACTGCCTTCTAAACCACTTGCTAGACAACCTTCTTGAACTTTGTGAGGGAAATTCCAAGATCCATAAAACACAAACCATCGGGAGCACCCATAAGTGATGTCCACATTCAAGCCATGGTCCAGGACGATCTGCAGACATGTCTTTTTGGTCATATGTTCAAAAACAATTTTTGAGAGCTCTCTCTTCCCTTTTTTATGCTCAACTTTCCCCCAACCAAATGTAAATGGAAAAGCTTTTAATTCTGTACATCTAATAAGCATATGTTAAAGAAATGCTTCATCACAACAGGTTATTGCATTAGCTTCTCAGCTGGTTTCTCTCCTCTCAGTTTTACTGAAGTGAATCTTGCATAGTTTTCCTCATGTTAGATTAATCTTCCTAAATTATTATTTTTATCATATTTTTCTTACTAAATTATATTTTCACTGACTCCCAAAGTGATTTTCACTGACTTTCCAAAGATCAAATTCTAAACTCCTCACCTGACAGTGTAAAAACCCAATATGCCCTTATTTCGCTAAGCACTCAGGCAAATAGTGCTAACAAAAGTCAGCTGCACCTTTTCTTGCACCCCTCTTTAGCTCATCCCTTCCTGTCTCCAAGATTCAACTCAATTAACACCTTCTCCATGCATCCTTTCCACTTCAGCCTGCAATGATCACTTTCTCTTCTGAAATTAAGGCTAATTTTTAGAACTGTTACCATGTGTTTAATTATTATCAGGCTAATTTTCAGAACTTTTACCATGTGCTATTTATTATTCTGTCTTGTTTTCTGCTTTAGTTTATTTCTAGTTCTATGTTTTGTCTCCTTATTATCACCAATAATTCACAGTTCTTTATATCTGCCCTCTGATCATCCTTGATATCATTCTAGCCCACTAACTCTATTACTTCCATCCCAATAATTCTTTAACCTCAAAAGACCCTTAATACAGTTTTTCGTTATCCACTATTCCTGTGTATTTCTTTTCTTGGCTTTTTGTCTGCTATAACAATTCCCTTGTGTATATCTTTAAATCCTTTTCTGCTATATCTTTATTTCCTTGTCTTATAAAGCTCAAAAGATGGTTGAATTCAAATATTTGCCTGATCCATACTTATATGCTGCTCCATAACTATATTTTCATAAATACAAATTATAGGAAGTAAAATTACAAGAAGGGAATTTATTTCTCCTCCTGTTGCCTTTGGGCTAGTCTTACACTGAACTTAACCAATAGAATGTGATGGAAGTGATTTGGTGCAAATTTGTGGGCCAGCCTCTGAAATGGAAGCTCTGGAAGGTGCTAAAGGAACAGAGTAATTTATGGGGTAGCTATCCTAGCCTTGGGGTTTAGGGAATGTTTCTTGGAAAAGAGGACTTCATATGAGGTCAAAATTAAATTGGGGGTGAGGCAGTGGGGATGTTGACACTAGTAGGAATGAATATGCCCATTTCTAAAAGCAAACAAACAAACAAAGCAAACAAAACAAAACAGAACAAAACAAAACAAAAACTTTAGTCAATTCCTTACATTAAAAATTTTCTTTTTTATATAGAACTACCACCCTTGGAAATTTGAGGTCCCAAAATAGGGCTTAAGGCCAGGGTGCAGTATTCACCTTTTGATCACTATACCAATGATTGGAGCCATCCTGGGAACAAGGAGTAAGAACTTGACTTCTAAATGCATGACAAAGAAAGTTAACTAAGGAGATCCTTACCAGTATAAAGAAAGATAAAATCTGACTTCTGTTTTAGAATGCTCAGATTTCTAGTTCTATGAAATTGTTTTTTCCTCTTCCACTTGGCTTATTTACAAGGTTTGAGGACCTGACTCAATACTCATTTGGCAATGAAGAATTACAATCAAACAGTAATAATTAATATGGCTTTTTATCATTGCAAAAGAGGACAGTGACATATTAGAAATCCCAATACCATAAACATTAACATACATTTGGATTTATGCATATTATAAATACTTGTTGAATGAATGATTTTGTATTTAGTTCAACAGCAGACAAATGCTAGCTCTAAGGAGGCATGAGACAGTGATGTGTTTTCATGAATGATCTTGTATGACTAAAAGGGGAAAAACAGAGTGGTAAACTAGAGTTACAGGCTATGGCCAGATAGTTGATGACTTTCATTCAATATCATTTTTAACAGATTTTTATTTAGAAAGTCAATATAGGATTCCTTATAATTTCAGCAAAACCCAGACCTTGTTTTCTCTTGAAAATCTAGACTTCTTCGGCTGTAATCAGAAGCCAATTTGAGCAGAAACCTGCCGCTTTTGAGGAATAGAACACAGAAGCTAGCTTATCAAATTTGGTTCTGTTTAATTAGCAGTTACTGAGAATTTACTATTTTCCAGTCATTGGATGGTGGATATATATACTAAGTGTAGGGGATACACAGAGATAAGGCATGATCTTAGTCTTCTAGTTCTTAACAGCTTGAATAAAGAGGCATACAGATAAATATACTAATTCAACATAATGTAGTAACTGTGTACAGTTTGCATTGAATTTTCCTTTCTGTCCAATCTCAATGCCCTCTCTGAAGATTTTCTCACCTATATGTCCTACCTAGAATTGGTGTCATCTTCCTAAAACCCACATGAAAGTTTACATCCTATTTGTTGTCCTTTCATACATATTTTAGGTAAAGCTATAAAAATGTATGTCTGCCCACTGAGGTAGAGGTTCTTTGAGAAGGAGGACATGCCTTGTTCATCACTGAATTCTCCTTACTTAGTGTACCTGAAGTGCTGCATTTTATGTTGAAATCATCCTACCATCCAGGTGATTCAAGAGCCTACATTTCTTTCTCTTTCTTTCTTTTCTTTCTTTCTTTCTTTCTTTCTTTCTTTCTTTCTTTCTTTCTTTTTCTTTCTTTCTTTCTTCTTTTACTCTATAGTTAATAAAACCTGTATTTCTCAAGAAGAAAAATTATGTTGCTCCTTAAAGCATTTCTCCTGGATGTGACTATATCCTCCACTTACAAGTTGACCTCTGGCTCTTATGTATTCTGACCACATTTTTTCTCTACCTTCTTCTGCTTGAGATGGATCTTGATTACTGACTCTTTCCAACTCCCCAGATCTCAATTTTTTTTTCTTCTTTTCAATCAAGGCTAACATATAAGACCAAAATTGTATCCACTCTGATCTCAGTGACGCATGGTCACCACTCATTCTCTTTCAGAGTAAACTCTCTCATAATCCCCTCCCACAGTCATGATCTGAAAAGTTCAAGCCACCTAACCAGCCATCTGTCATGGTGCCTTTGCTCTGCATCACTATTTAGCTACTACTAAAGAAAAAACAGTGCCCTTGGCAGCAGGTTATAATCTATTTCTTTCTTAAAAACATTTCCTTCTGTAAGATAAACCCTGACAAATTTAGAAACATCAAGTAGCTTTCTATATTGTAATCAATAACTACTAAAACAAGAAAGTTTCTCTTGACTTTGCTACTGCTTTAATGACCCTTTCAGAATATAAGGCATGTGATTAATTAACCTGAATTTTACTAGAGTTGCATATTTTCAGAGTATTTTAGACTTGCAGTATTTTCTCGAAACCTTAGGTAAAATTTACCCTTAAAATCCCTTAAATCATTCAGAAATACTATATATATGATCTGTATATAATATCTTGGATATTAACATATATGCATAGATGAAAACATATATGATATTTGTGTTCATAAAGGTTTTATTCTTTTTTTTTTAATTTTTTTCAACGTTTTTTTATTTATTTTTGGGACAGAGAGAGACAGAGCATGAACGGGGGAGGGGCAGAGAGAGAGGGAGACACAGAATCGGAAACAGGCTCCAGGCTCCGAGCCATCAGCCCAGAGCCTGACGCGGGGCTCGAACTCACGGACCGCGAGATCGTGACCTGGCTGAAGTCGGACGCTTAACCGACTGCGCCACCCAGGCGCCCCCATAAAGGTTTTATTCTTAAGAACTATTGCAAAAATGTACCAAGATACCAACTTGGTGACTCTTCTTTTTCATAGCCATCATTTTTGTTTACAGACAAGTTTATCAGTTCTCCTAAAATTACCTTAGTTAATGTTTCTGTATAGCTTTCAATTTATTATTCAGTTGGAGAATGATTAGAGAATCATTAACATCCCATAATTACTGTACAATAGCTTTAATTTATTTGTCAGTTGGGAATTTTTAAAAATCTCTGTCTCTAGTATACAACCAGATTCCACTGTGTGTTTTTTCATGTATATTGCAAACTACATCTTTTTCAGTGTATTTATAAATATACTATGTTTTTAAACTCTTTTCCTCACTGATTCTAACCTATAGGAGATAGAATTCTTAAATTCTTTTGATTCCATTTATCTTGAATAAATAAAATGATTGACCTAATTGATTTGTCAGAGGTGGATTAGTATAGCAGTTGAATAATCAAACTTAATGGTTTAGAAAAATGACAAACTTTTTATGACTCAAATTTTTATATGAAACAGAGATAATGATGGATTATTGGAGAAATTAAATGACTTAATAAATATAAACCATTTAGAATGTGCTTGGCAAGTAGTAAGTTCTATATAAGCACCAGCTAATATTTTATTTGAAATGGACAAAAGCACAAATGGTCTAAATTTGACATCATTGTAAATGACTTTATGGTGGGTGTTATTCATGTATATGCTGGCATCACTTAGCATTCTTTCAGTATCAATAAACCCACATCTTTTCATTTTCTTCCAAAAAATGTTTTGGTAGGAAGTTTGAAAAATGAGTAATGTCCCTTAATTGATTTTCTTTCATTGAAGGATAGTGATAATTTAAATTCAACTTGGAAGTGAGAAAATTTAGTTTCTGGGAACATTTGATGCATGCAGCACTGAAGCAATTTTCAAGAATGAAACAATTATGCAGATTATATTCAATGAAAAGTTTGGGTTTTTGATATCTGTCATAGCAAAAGCAAAAGAGCTTTGAAAAGTTATAATCAGATTCACTATTGTTTATTTACATGATAATTAATAACACAAAGTAGCAGCAGCATACACTGAAATTTTATAGATATTTATAAAAACAAATGTTAAATTTGTGAAGAAAAGATCAAGAGAGTGCCTATTTTTAATGTAAATTACTTTGAGTTTGATTCTAGTACAAATTTTTATTACTCTTGCCTTTAAAGCTATATTATAATTCACAGAATTTTGTCACAAATTCAGTTCTGATTAAATGGTAAAACTATAAACTTATAGTAGGGAGGGAGTTGGTATTGTATAGTGGTTGCAGACAATAATCACAATATTTAACATTCTCCTAAGTATCCAAAATAATACCTGTGAAAATATCTTAGCTTCTTTATCCACTTATTGTATGATCTTAAGCAATAAACTTAATCTTGCCAATGTTCCAACCATTTAAGAATTTTTGTGAGGAAAAATAAAATTATATATTAAAATACTTATAATATTTTCTGAAGTAAGGTAAGCAGTACGTGTCAATGATTACTATTATATAAAGAGTGTAGCACCATGGTCATGCCTGGGGGGCTCAGTCGGTTACGTGTTCATTCTTTTTTTTTTTTAACTTTTATTTTATTTTTGAGAGAGACAATAGGGAAAGGGCAAGTGGGGGAAGGTCAGAGAGAGAGAGAGAGAGACAGAGAATCCCAAGCAGTCTCCCCACTGTCAACATGGAGCCAGATGCTGGGCTATGGCTCATGAAACCATGAGATCATGACCTGAGCCTAAACTAAGAGTCAGATGCTTAACTGACTAAGCCACTCAGTTGCCCCAAGGGTCTGACACTTGATCATGGTTCAGGTTATCTCACAGTCCATGAGTTAGAGCCCTGCATCTGGCCCTTTGCTGACAGTGCAAAGCCTGCTTGGAATTCTGTCTTCTTTCTCTCTGTCCTTCCCCTCTTAAAAAAAAAAAAAAAAAAAAAAAGAGTAGGGGAGACTGAGTGGCTCAAACCGTTAAGCATATGACTTTTGATTTCAGCTTAGGTCATGATCTCATGGTTCCTAAGTTCAAGCTCTACATCCGGGTCTGTGCTGACAGCATGGAGCCTGCTTGGAATTCTCTCTCCTTCTCTCTCTGCCCCTACCCCACTTACACAGACACACACACACACACACACACACACACACATTCTCTCTCTCATTCTCTCAAAATAAATAACTAAAGTTAAAAAAAGAAAAGAGCATAGCTCTGATTAAGTATTCCAGAATAATTCTCAAAAGAATTGCTTTATTTCTTGCTGAGTAACCTTTATTACGTTCTGTGGTTTATCAAATTCTTGTTTCAGGCATTAAATACAAAGTTTATAATAAAAGATAAAACAACACTGAGGTAAACACAGCATGGTGCATAGATTATAAAACAAAGTCTTAATATATAAAACATTCTGCTAATGATTGTTTCCTAACTCTGACACACATGAGAAAGGATAGGTCACACATCAGAGCTCCCAGACAAGTAACTTCTTGCTTTGTTTCTATTTCCTTCTACTTTGTCAGTACTCCATTTGAAGGAAATGGGGATTCTTTTCCAGTTACCCCAGAATATACTCATAAGTGATTAAATAAGTGGTGGTAGCAGTGGTCCCAGAGATGAAGGAAAAGTTTGGAGGTGCTAGTGCCATCACATCCAAAAGTGAATATTACTTATAAAGAGTTTCACATTTCCTTGAATCTGCCCTGGATTTCTTTATATGACTAAACTGAAGTAGCTTGTATCTTTAAATAAGTCTAATGGAGAAGAATTGGAGATTGCTTCCCAATCATCAGATTTGAAAAGCCACAGAAGGTCTGATCATGAAAATCTGCATGTGTGTTGCTCATATTTAATAAAGCTCACACAAATTTACTATTGGACTATTAAAATGGCAGAAATGCAAGGCAAACTAATGAGCTTGGAGGAAATTGCTAAATAGCAGAGCCTGAAGGACATGTAGATACACTCAGGGGGGGTTGTGTATATAATGCATGTTTCTGAAATATCAAAACTATGTTTCATTTTTTAAAATTAATGAATTAAAATTTGTTGACCATAGTCAGTTTTTAACACATATATTTTTTTCTTCTTTATTTTTCTAAGAACTTAAGGGAAGAAAATGTTATAAAGGAAGTAATTAAAATGTGGAATACTTATTTCATTGTGATTTTATAGAACATTTTGTTTTGGACCAAAGGACTGCCTACAGTACATAAATATCCAAAATTATCTATTTAAAGCAAAGTTTGATTTAATTTAGAAGAAACTACCAGTGACATGTTAAAAATTTATCTTTATGGAGATAGTTTGAAAATGTTTAGTATAGTTTCTCTGAAAATGGCTGTCTAGCAAAATTTTCTTTCTTTCTTTTTTATTTTTTTAAGTATTATTTACTTAAGTAATCTGTACACTCAAAGTAGGGAATCTTCTCATCACGACTCCAAGATGAAGAGTCACAAGCACTTCCAACTGAGCCAGCCAGAGGGCCCTTGCACAATTTTCAAATTATATCTACTCTTTGATTTTTTAAAAATTCAGTCCCTACACATGATTTTACATAACCTCATTTTTAATTTTTTTTAACTTTTATTTAATTTTGAGAGACAGAGAGACAGAGCATGAATGGGGGAGGAGCAGAGAGAGAGAGGGAGACACAGAATCTGAAGCAGGCCCCGGGCTCTGAACTGTCAGCACAGAGTCCGACGCAGGGCTGGAACCCATGAACTTAGAGATCATGACCTGAGTCAAAGTCAGAAGCTCAACCAATTGAGCCACCAAGGCGCCCCTCACTTAACTTCATTTTTATTTTCATTCCCTGCAGTTCAGGATCTCTCATACAAACCTCAGATCTTCTCATGCCAAATGTGAAGAATATGACAACACTGTTTCCAGAGGCTAGCCAGAGGATGAGGAAAGATTGTGAAAGGCAAATTTCACATTAACTCTCACAGGTAATTAAGCAAGTAGAAAATTCAGATGTTCCCCACCCCCACCACCTTTACTGGACCTCTTTAAGATTCTAGAGTAGATTTTCAGCTTATTTCTATGTGATCAGTTCTTCTACTTAATCTTGAAAGCATACATTAAAAACTTAGCATTTGCCTGATGTATGCAATCTTTTATCACTTGATGTACAATGCAAATTTCATCTTAATTCAATACAATTAGCTTTAATGAGCTCTTTGTGATCTCTCCTAATAAGCAACATAGATAAAGCTTGTATTACCATGACCTATTTTTTATCAAATAGCCAGATAAGATAGCCCAAGATGACATCCGTTTCTCCAGTCTCCCTTGTGTTTTTGTAATTTTTTAAGATGCTATATTTTAGCTTATGGGATTCAATCAATACTTACAGTGAATTTATCAATCAGTAAATGAAAGATAATATCTCTTCATGGTTAAGTACAAGTGGTCTGGAGCCAGGGTGCCTGGTTTCAGATCCCAGCTCAAATAAATCATTAGTTATGGGACTTTCCCACGTTCTCTGTACCTCACTTTCTCATTTGAAAATTAGGGATAATGGTAGCACTTGTTGTGGCAGGATTGTGAGAACTGAATTAACAAATACATGTAATGGCTTAGAATAATGTTTAGCAGTAAGAATTCAAAGTGGTTAGCTATAACTGTCAGATGAAAAGCATGTAATGATGTTGTTGTATAAAAAATATAAAAATGAATAAGTACTGCAAAAAACTGATGATCTGTTATGGAGTCTGGAGGAACTTGAAACATAGGTATGATGAATGTCTTTTTCTCCTTTGTAATTTAAATGGGCACTCTAAGAAGGATGGTGATATTGTTAATAATTAAAATAAGGGAAGAGAAAATCCAGTTGTAAGGGATTTTAGAAAGAAGGATAGATAATATATGATAGATAGATAGGTAGATAGATAGATGACAGATAATAGAGAGATAGAATATTTTACATAGGTCCTTAAGAATAAACAGAATTTCAACAGGCAGAAATTAGAACACCAGTGACTAAGCTGGCCCAGCTCAGGGCACATTGAAGCACATATTCCAGATTGATTAAAAAGTACTGTGTGTGCAAGATAAACCTGGACAGATATTTTGAGGCACAAATACCAAGAATTCAGATTATTAAAACTAATATTTTGTACTTAATTTAGTACATATTTAAGCCTTGCATTTGGAATGACATGGGCTGCATTGGACTTATGTGTGTACTAGTCTGCGTACCTTGAGTTCTATATAAATTTGTCATCTGTGCAAGACTGTGTATCCATCACCACAATCAAGATAACTCTATAGTCCCAACACTATAGGGATTCCCCATGTTGCCCTTTTGTAATTATATCCACCTTCCTCCTGCCTCTGCAAACCACTTTTTAAGGTCCTAAACTAAAGAAATTATCACTGTCTTAAAATATCTTGCTGTCCTCAGGGACACTGTGATTCACATACAAATTAAACCGAGCACTTCTCATCTTCCCCGTAAAAATAATTAACTAGGAAAATTTTAAGAGCTCTAGATATATATTGACTTTGACTTCCTTACGTCACAACCAGGATATTAAAATGGATACTCTCCACTGGTCATATTCATACTTCCTAGTTTTACTGATATTCGTGTGTGGGTGCTTATGTATTAAGTTTTATAGAATTTTATCACCTGTGTAACTTCATATCTCCACCACCACAGTTAAGATACCCAACAGTTCCAGAATCACAAAGGTTGTCTATGTTGCCTTTTTATAACCTATTCACTTTCCTCTACCCACTTCCTCATGGAGAACTTCTGGCCACCATTTGCCCTAGCAATATGCCCTCTATTCCTAAATTCTTTTTTTATTTTAAAAATATTATATAAATGGAAAATTATAGCATATAAGTTTTGGGAATGACTTTTTTCTCATCATAATTAATCATCCCCCCCCTTTTAAATGTAATGTCCTAAGTATTTCCTCTACAAACACTAAGCACCACTACTGACGGTATAACAGCTAAATCCAGTGGTAGGAAGAATAACGTTCTCTGCCCCAAAGATGTCCATAACCTAATATCCAGGACTGATAAAATATACTAGGTCATGTGGCAAAGGGGAATTAAGGCAGCAAGTGAAACTAAGATTGCTAATTAGCTGACCTTAAAATAGATTATACTAAATTGTCAGGGTAAGGGGACTGTAGTAATAGGATCATTAAAAGTGGAAGAGGGAAGCAGAAGAGAGAATCAGAGAAATGACAGTGTGGAAAGGACTTGGCCAAAATTGTTGGCCTTGAAGATGAGGAAAGGAGCTAAGAAACAAGGGAAACAGGTGGTTTCTGGAAGCTGGGAACAGTAAGGAAATGGACTCTCTCTAGAGTCTTCAGAAAGAATACAGTGCTGACAATACCTTGATTTTAGTCCAGTGACACCCATTTTAAGCTTCTGACATTAAGAAGTGTAAGATAATAAATTTGAATTGTTTAAGCCAATGGGGGGAAAAAAGAATGACATGGGGACATGGGATAGAATTTTGGCTTTAACATTTGATTGATCTAGTGGTCCTTAGAAAGTCAAACTATCTGAATCATTTGTAAAATGAAAATTATAAGATCTATCTCAGAAAATTATTTAAATAAATGTGTATATATATGTATACATACACATATTCACACACAGTATTTATCATACCTTTTACTTGCCAGGCATTGTTTTAGGTACAGAAAGAACAGAGATAAATATCAAAGATAAAAATCTTACCCACTTGGTATTTACAATGGCAGCAGAGGGGTGAGGAATACACAATATACAAATCATCCAAGAAAAAATATATAGCATATTAGATGGCACTACTGTTAAGGAAAAAAATAAACAGGGTACAAATTCAGGATACATGCGGTGGTGAGAGCTTATGGAAATTTTCTTATGTTTGTTTTTATTTTATCAGGGAAATGGGAAGCAGAGTTATTAGCTGTGCATGAGGATGGGGTTGGAGAAGTTGGAGGTTGAATTGTACATGAGAAGGCATGAAATGACTGTCTAGGAGAATGGGAGAGGAAAATAAATAGCTAGGGGGGTACAATATCCTTGCCTAGAAGCACCAAAAGGCCACTTGAAGTTGGGTCTTACAGTTAAGTGAGACCAGTTAGCATGATTTTACTTTTGCCTTCAGTCATGCTCTTCTGTGCAAGTGGAAGCATGGAGTAGATAGAGAGAAGATTTTGGCCAGTGTGCAATTTTTCTAGAATGGGAACAACATTGAAAGGAGATAAGAGGAAGAAAGTTGAGG
The DNA here is from genome assembly GCF_024362965.1 of Panthera pardus. Taxonomy (NCBI): domain Eukaryota; kingdom Metazoa; phylum Chordata; class Mammalia; order Carnivora; family Felidae; genus Panthera; species Panthera pardus. Next base: position 81,235,602 of record NW_026526677.1, on the reverse strand, counting down.
TGTATTCAAGTGACTGATTATGACATTCCAAGTAAGGAAGCGAGTGAAGGCATGGAGGTATTGATGGACAGTGAAAAAGTGCTAGGAATAATAAATTGTAGGTTCCAACAGAGTCAAAGATCATTGGAACTGAACACTAGAGTGCATGATTTGGAAAAAAAAATAGGAGAGTGATTAAAATTATTGGTGACCACATCTAGTATACAACAATGGGAATGTGTATCTGAGGAAAGTTGGAGGACAAGGTGATTAAAAGAAAAAACAAGGTACTAATAGGACTGGCTATTAATAGATTATGTGGATATTGAAATCACTAAGAATTACTACAAGAGTATTATTAGGAAAAATAACAGTAAGCCAGGTGCTTACATCTTTCAGGTATGAGGGAGACAAATGGGGAGTTGGAAGTTTACTTCAATAAGGACTGATAGGTAGTGTTTTCTGATGTCATGACATTCAAACTTATTTTTTTAAGGGAGGTAGAGGGATTAATTGTAGCACAGAGAAATAAAGAGGATACTTCTTCAGTTTCCATGATAGATTCTTCAGGGCTGCCTCACTTAACAAAGTAAGAAAAAAATGTTTGATAATTATAATGATGATAGTAATAGCAAAATTAAAAGATTGAGGGGTGCAGGGGAAAATGTGCCTTTAGGAGATTATCAGCTTTCAGTTAGAGCATGAAGTTTAAGGGGATATCGATAGAAGAGGTGCTGGATTTAGGGGGTTTGCTGTTGACTTTGAGTTTCAGGGGTAAAAGGGTTTTAGGAGAATAGGGAATGGAATTGGATGCGAGGATGCACAAATTCATGTGGAGATCAGAATGCAAGGATAATGGGTGATCGGGAATCCTGTTAATCTCCAGGTACAGAGTATTTGTAATGAGGGTTAAGAGTCGAGGTCTGTGAGTTGCAGATGCATTTAAAGATAGAAGCACTTGGAATTGTCGGGTAAAAACTTGTTTCATCTGTCCCAGCAATTTTTGAGAAGACTAGGGCCGATTTGAATTTACTTAAATTCCTAATCTCCCTTGCCTCAAAACTTTGCTTCATCTTTATATTTTCTCTCTTCTCCCCTTTTGCTACATTATAAGAACCAGAGTTAACACTTGTATATATTTTACCTATAAGTACATTTTTACACATATTTTCATATATGGTCACACAAGTTACTTGGAAAAAGTAGCCTCTTAAATAAGACTGTGTATCATGATCTTGATCTAGTTCCCTACTCTCTTCTTTGGAACTTCACTATATCAACTATTTGCTTTCTCTTTTGAGTAAAACCCATTCATTTCTATTATGGGTGAAAATCTTTAAGGAGTAAGATGTTCAGATAACCAACTTATCACCAGTGGAGCAGATAGGGGATTTAACCTTGGCTTTAGTATTTAGTAGGATGTTGAGCAAAATACATAATGCATAATGAATCTTAATTTCCTATACAGCTATTGTAGAATTAAACATGTGAATGTTTGTGACACTTAGCACAGTGTCTGGGCCAGTGAATGACAGTTAAAATTGTTTTTAGTCATTGTGCTGTCGATAGCATTTTATGCTGCATATTGCATTCTCATATTTTGTTCCAAGCCTCTGACCCACCCAGACATGTTTCATGCTTCTGTCTTCATCTTTTTTCCTTTTACACTTTCTCTTTCTCATAGCTTTATTCATATTCATACAGATACAAGAATTTCCAAGCCAATGATTCTCAAATTTCTCTTCCCAGTTTCAAATATGTTCTACTTATCTACATTTGGTTCCCAAAGTGGCTGTATATCAGAGTTACTAAGGAAGTCTTCTAAATATCCTAGACCTTCTCCAATATCAGAATGTCCAAGAACAGAATCTGTTCTATCATTACACTGATGCCAAGAAGTATTACAAAACTAAGGATATATATTATGAACAGATTAGTTTGTCAGAAATTGCATTTTTGTTTTTGGCTTTAGTGTTTGTCCCCATTGCGCTTAAAATGGTGCCTGACACATAGTAAGTGATTAATAAATATTTACTGATTGAATAAATGAAATAATGAATACAATGTAGAAGGCAATGAAAAGACTTGGAAAAACAATTATGAATAATGAAGTCATTAACAGGAAATAAGTGAAATGACTCTGGAAAATTCATGATGACTCTAGAAGATGATTTGTTGGCATGACAGCATTGAAGACCATTAGAAGACTTAAGTGATATTTTTTAGCAAAGTTCAGCATTCCAAAATGAGAGGATTAATAAAATACAGAAATGAAAACATAAGAATGGGAATTAGAAATGAGGAACAGCAAAATTAGTAAATGTAGAAGGTGGTTTCTGAGTGTTGACTTGTCATGGATTAATTAAATCCATGCAACTCAAACCATATTTTCCTCTTTGAATAATAAAATATTCAATTGCAGGATCATTTTGGATATTTTCTAAAAGAATTCCTTTCAGAATAATGTTAAAAGTATTTATGCCCCACATAAATTATGATCCTTTTTTACCCCTGTACATATACTTGAAGAACACTTAGATATTGGTAGGATACATTTTTCTATGATCTTGTTATCATTTATATTTGGAACCACGTTGTAGATACATCCGTATGTTACCTCTGATTTATCTGCATTTAATTAAACAATTGTTGCCTTAAAAGTGTTGATTAAAAAATGTTTGATTTAGAACACCTGTTTAATTAAAAAATAAAGAACAAAACAGCAAAAACAAAAAACAAAAAAAACCATACACCTCTCTTCTTCATCTAGAAGACACAATGGAAAAATTGTACTCTAATTTTTTCTATATATATATTTTTACATTTCTAAGAGCATTGTATTAGTAGCACACACCTATAATCCCTAGAAATAACTTCCATACATTTTTTCATAAACAGGTATGGGTCTTCTGCAAAATTATTTTGACATTTTAAATAGAAATAAAAACATGTGTAATTACTATTAACCTATACGATATAGTTTCCTTTAATCTTATATATTCAGAATAATAATAACCTAGGATTTACTCTTTATCTAGAAAGTTCAATAGACAAAGCAAGGTTAAAAAATAAAACTACAAATAGTAGAGGCTTGTAAGTTTTATTACAAAAGGAAAGAAAAATAATTGGCAAGGCATCTGGCAGCAGATGCAGGTGTACAATTTGTGAGTTCCACGTCAATAAGGTAATAAATAAAGTAAAAAACAATTGGAAGAAGAAACACTCATTTTTCATTTCACCAATACTACTAAACAACCAAAATAAGTATAAAAATTAAAACATAGTTAATCACTTATTTGCTCCCCTGGTATGCTTTAAGTGTGAAACACTGAAATATCTTAAACATTGTTTTCTATTTTCTCCAACACACACTTGCATTGAGAACAACTCATGAGCATAAAATATTTGTTTTTAAAAATTATTGAATGGATGAATATAAAAAAAATTTTTCACTAAAATTCTACTAACATATTCTTAGGATACATTCCTCCTTTAGTGTTAGGAGACATAAACTAAAAGCTTCTAACAATATCGAGGTCTAGTTTTACTTGTATACAAGATTTAGATGCAATGTTAATTCTGCAAACACTGTGAGTGGAAGGTTTATGACAATCTGTAAAGTCTGCATATGGTTTGAAATAGAGAATATGTAAAGAGGAACAGGAGAAAGTTTGAGGCTAAGTCCAGCTGGTTGCTGGGGTTGTGTTGAGGTTAAGTGGACTAAGGAACTTGCATGGGAGCAGTTTGAAAGGCAGATAATAAATGCCTGCACACAGAAGTGTCCAGCTAAAGGTAGAAGAAGATAGGTCCAGTTTGAATAATGAGAAAAGATGGCAGAAAAATTGGAAACAAAGAGGCCAGAATATCATTGAAAGCATAGGAGGCTTTCGAACAGAAGAGAATTCTCAGAAAAAAGAAGTCAGTAGTTTAAAATGCCGTAGCATTCCATTCATATTTAAAAAAATAAAATAAAATAAAATAAAATAAAATAAAATAAAATAAAATAAAATAAAATAAAATAAAATAAAATGCCATAGCAAAGTCTAAACATGAAGAGGACAGAAGATGTGATAATGTCTCAGTCAATTAATATTTTAAAATAAACTTCCATGGCTATATTGTTCTACTAGGGATTGTTATGGACTCACAAGAGATAAAACAGTTGCTGACCCAAGAGAGTTCACAATTGAAAAGACGAAGGAAAAAATATGAAATTTTAATCATTGCAATATAATGTTATATTCTAAGATATAGAGTATAAGTGCTCAACATATCTTCTCAGAATCATTTTGCTAATGAAAGACTTCAAAATATGTTTCTTTGAAATTAGATGACTAAAACCACAGGTAGAAACCAAAACTGTTCATATTATTTGGGAAATGAATTCCTATGCTCATATTCTTTCTTTCCTTTATCTCTAACAACAAAAGCAATTTTTGGAAGTCAATGGTTCTGTTACTTAAATATATTTTTGCCTGACAAAATGCACTTTCCTACCATATTAGACAGTAATTTTATTTTGTAAATATACTTTATGAATTGTAATTATACTTTAAGAATATACAGAATAAAGAGATTATGATTAAAGTGTATCATCTATATAAATCTGTATATCATATAATATAAATAGTAAAATCTATCAGTTTTATATTTTCCCAGTCTGATGATACAATTTTATTCCATGTTACTATTGGTAATACAAAATTTCTACTCCTGCTTTCTGTTCATGCACTCTTCCTTTCACAATCACCCTGGGAATTTAGGGGAATATAAAGCTCCTGAAAGTATACAGGTATAAACCAGATTTTTGGGTCCACCTTTTTCTTCTGTCTTGCTCTGGTTCCCTGGATGATATTCATTGTCTGATCATATGTTGAAGGAGCCTCATGATTATCACTACTAAAGGAAGCCACTGATGATTCTATCTCTTGATGCCCTCAAGCTGCCAATCTTTATAATATTGGGAAGTTCTAAATTCATGAGAAGGTGGAAAAAATGGCCTTATCCTTGCCTATATTCAACTGAATATAGAGAGATACTTCTGCTGACTTTATGTAAAGACTCTAAAAAAAACCCATAAACCACACACAAAAAATCATCTTTTTTCATATGCTGGCTTTCACTATCTAATCACTAATTCTCATTAACCATTCTACTCCATTCTTTGTTGTTCAGGCTTCTCTTTCCTCAAAGCTCTTTTATCTTTCTTATGTTAAAATGTAAAATTTTCTATGCAAAGTAATTAGTTAATTAGTTGAATTATTACAATAAAATTGAATCATTTCTATATTCCAGGAATCATTCTAAGAACTTTACATTATTTCATTCATTCATAATTATAATGTTAAGTTAGGTATTATTATTATCTCCATTTTGCCAGTCAGGTTATTACAATAGAAAAAGATTAAAAATAGAGCCTGAATTCAAATGCAAGCTATCAGATTCCATAACCCTTGCTCTTTAGCATTCTCAATGGTGTCTCTCATTAGGAAAAATAATCTCTAGGAATGAGGCAGCTTGAAAGCAGTTCCTTACATGAGCTATAGGTCAATCAGACTAAATGGTTTTATACATTAGTAGTATGTATATTTTCATCAAATGACAGCCTCTTCTGAATTAGGTAGAATATAGTGAATATAACATTAGATTTAGAATTATGTAGTACTTGTATCTTGGCTTTAATGTCACTATTCTTTTTGTCTGAGCCCCATTTCTTCGTCTATAAAAATGGATGATGATGCCTATCTTTAAAATAGGACTATTCTTCTTTGAGTAAGTAACATAATATATGTAAAGAAACCAGTATGATGCACAGAGCACCTGTCAGGCTGCCAGTTACTATTAGTTCCTTCTTTCTTTATCAAAAAAAAAAAAAATAGGTAAGCCATTAGATACTTTTGTAATGTAGAGCTCACTGTGATGAAGATGGTTCAGCTAAGATCCTAAATGTTGTACATTATAAAACAATTTTCTGCTATTAGCTACCAGTAAAATTAAAACTTAAATCCATGCTATGCTAGTTGGAATACCAATTATGTTTTCTTCTAGAGTGAATATGCACAGGTGATCTGTAGAACACAGAAAGAATCTACAATGAAATGTAATACTTCTCTTTGGTAAAATATTACAGAACCACTGCTACCAATGACTCTATTTTTTATGTAATAATTTTTCTGTAACTATATTAAAATATATTTTACTTACCTAATAATATTAGTACATTGACTATATTTGAAGTTCAGAAGTACAAATAAAAATTTGTATTATATTATATAATGATCTAATACATGATATAATGCCTGATTCTTAAATTCTAAGACTAAAAGGAAATATGTTCCCAAACAGTTTTGGGTCAGCTGCAATACAAATTACTTTTTGTTAAAGAGAAATTTCAATGTCATACATTGTCCTAATTCTGCCTACAAAATGTAAGTCTGCTATTAAAAACACTTGACTCATATCAGGTACAGAATAGCTTTTTGCTCAGCTATGCAGGTAATTCAGTTTTCCAGGTTTTGTCCCTTTACAATGTGCATGGCCAGCAAGAATTATTTTCTTTTTCAGTAATGCATTCTCTAAATGAAGGGAGAAAATGGATTGTTTACTTTCTGCAATAAAATTCCCTGGTTTTGGCTGCATTCAAACTCAAAGTACAAGGATTTAAATTGCTCCCTAGTTCTGTGAATCTGTAGGCTTTACCTTTGAATGAAAAAGATGATATCTTGATGGTTAACAGTACATTGGGTTCTATATTTGTCTGTGCACATATGTACACATTTATGATACAGAAAGCTGTTTCCACTTCAACAATTTGCTCTGTAGTTCACACCAACCCAGCATTTACATGGAGGATAGGTTCAAAATTGTCTATTAAAAATATGAATAAGAGAATATGTAGAATATTCACTCTGTAGGGAATATCTTGTATGAAAGTTAAAATGTTTTAGTATACTTTTGCCGAATTTTAATAAAAAGCAATCGCACTACGAGATATAGCTATAACTGAACCATGAAATAACAATAAAACCACCACAAATCATCTCCACCTCTCCATGTTACTTTTTTTTTTTTAAGTTTATTCATTTATTTTGACACAGAGACAGAGAGAGCAAGTTGGGAAGGGGCAGAGAGAGAGACAAAGGGAGAATCCCAAGCAGGTTCCACAGTGTCAGTGCAGAGCCTGATGCAGGGCTTGATAGCATGGACTGTGAGATCATGACCCAAGCGTAAATCAAGAGTCAGATACTTAACCTTTTGAGCCACCCAGGTGCCCCAAACATGTTACTTTTTTTTTTTAAGAATATACTATAGGAATTATAAAAGGTCAAACAAGAGTTTTGTTAATATTAGGTATCTTCATAGACTTGATTTCATCAACAGTACCTATTTTTAACAAAATAAAGTATCAAAATTGATTTAATGAAAATCAAAGTTTATTTATATGATGGAAGAACAGCTTGAAAATAGTTACTAAGACCTCACTGTGAATTTTAAAAGTTATTATATGAGATATGTCCCACTATGTAAATTGCCAGATTTAACAAAGAATTCCTTCATATAAATAATGTCAATTATGGTATGTGGTACATTTAAATACTGAAAAAAAAAAAAAAGCAACAAAACCTTTATCTAAAATTCTGCTTTAACTGGGAATCTTATATTTTAATGTAATAACTTTAAATTCCAACTTATTTTTTAGTTCTGGTCCAAATATTTTTTAATAAATCAATTTAGGAACATCTCGGCTAAGATGGCCAAGCAGTAGGGGGACAGGGATTTCCCTCAAACACAGCCATATTGAGACACCCAGGAAATCAGTCTGTGGAGCTACAGAAAAATCTCCACAGGTGGATGGAGACACTTTGGAGGGACACAGGTGCGTATATGTGAATTGGGAGAGATAAAACACAGGTGTAGGCATGGAGGGGAGGGAACTACTTCTGTGGCTAGACAAAAGAAAGAGAAAGAGAGGCTGTGGAAGTGTGGTATTGTGTTAGGACACGAGAAAAACCTCTCCAGATCACACACTGGGGAATGAGAAACACAAAGAGTGCCAGTCTCTACTTGGTAAAAAGCCTTAAGAGTGAAAATCGAAGTTTTCAGGGCTGTGGGCCTTTCTCCGGATGTGAGCCACCAGGATGTGCCTGCCCCTGGCAGGCAGGGAGCCAGCCCCAGGGCGTAGTAGTGATCTCAGTGGCAGGCACAAGGCAGAGAACAGTCCCCTTCCTCAAGTACTGTGGGAAGAAGGCTTATTGCCTCCCCAAGGACAAAAAACGATGCAGGAGCCAGCCAGGGGCCCTTTGTCAGCTAGGCAGAGTGGTGCTACTCTAGAACCGGGTCTGTGTGATACAGGATCCCATAAGGCATCAGGTTTTGAATCCCACCTGAGTGCCTCCAAGGCGCCGGAGACTGTGGAGCAGGGCTAGCTGGCGGTGCTACTCTGTGAGGGCTACCTGAACAGCTTGGTCTCAGACACCTGGTTCAGGGAGGAGAGATTGGGGTGTCGCCATTTTTCTCCCCATCACCAACCAACACCATGGGGCTTCAGGCAAGGGCGAAGAGGCCCCCAGTGGAGGCGGGACCACCTACACCAAACCCCGCCCCTCCATGACTGGTAACTGCTTATCTACTGTAGTAGGACTGACCCTGAGCAAACCAGAGGGCCTCTCCTCCAGACCAGCACAGCCACTGGACCCAAACATCAACAGACCACTGTCCTGTGGTTTTGTATGATTACTTAAATGAACAAATCAAAGCACACCTGGTGGAAGGTCCAAGCAATCCATCACTACGAGGTAGGAGGACTTTTGTAGAGGAGTGATCAGTGGAATAGAACAGCCGAATACGCAAAACAGAATGTATGCACACTTACTGAAGTGCCAGGCCCTGAACAGTGTAGGAGCCCTTTTTAATATAGTAGTATTCGCAGGTACAGGACACACAACAAGCTATTAAAACATAAAAGAGAAACCTAACCAAAATGATGAAATGGGAGAATTCTACTCAAAAGAAATTCCAGAAAGAAATTACAGTCATAGAATAGCTCAAAACAGATATAAGCAATATATCTGAACAAGAATTTAGAATAACAGTCATAAGAGTAATAGCTGGGCTTAAAAAAAGCATAGAAGACAGAAGAGAATCTTTTGCTGCAGAGATCAAAGACGTATGATAGTCACGATGAATTAAGACATTCTATAAATGAGATGCAAAAATAAACTAGATACACTAATAAATGAATTTATAAGCAAAATGTATTTTTAAGTTTTTTTGATTATTCAAAATTAGCAATTCCTTCCTTTTTCCTCTCTTACTGAACATACCTATTCCACCTTTATTAATCCAGAATCCTTTGCTGATTTTGAAATATGTTCTTAATCCCCTAAGAGTAGCATCATTTTTTGCCCCAAAGTGTGAGGTTGTTACTTTAAGAGTGTTAGAGTTGGGATGTAAGCAATTGTTATGCACCCACACACACATTAAAACAGGGGTTCTTGGGTAGCGCTATGCCCCCTTATGTGCTCTATTCGGTCTCACGGTCCTCCCATCCTCTTCAACACAGATTTACAAACAATAACCACCACCTCCTTACTCTCCCTCTCTCTCTCCTTCTCTGCTAAAGCAGTGTGATCGTGGTAGTTTTATGAGAGTGAATAGAGACACGTGTGTAGGAAGTTTGGGTTTTCTTGCATCCTTGAATGCTAGAAGAGGGACCCCAGTGAATGAATGGGGCAAGGCTCTGTGGAAGAGCACATGTGGGATTCTGGCCACAAAATAGGGATGCTGGGCAGTGATGGACAACAACAGCAACAGTTATAGAAAGTGCCCTGACTGTATATGGAAAAGTGTCAGCTGTGGAAGTGTTTGCTGCATGTATGAGCAGAGCTCACGGATAGACTCAGCAATCTTTGCCTAGAATGCACATTCTTTGTTTTTAGAACAAAAGAATAGTAGTAGAGCAATAAAACTAGAATTTGAGAGAAAGCATATCTGGAAGAGGAAGGAACACAATAAAGATATGGCAAATGCAGAAATCCCAGTTGCGCTTTTGTCATTGATATCAATGTAAAATAAACATCAAGGAAACTTAGCAGCAAATCAACTTTTTAAGATTCTTATCTACTATAGAACTCTAAGCCTAAGTAAAGACTCTTCTCTAATCTTTTTTTTTTTCACCAGAACCCCCAAAAGGCTTGGATTCACTTTAATATCCTTTCCTTAATAAAAATCTAACAAATCCAAACGTAGTGTGATATGTTATACACCTTAATAACTCCTATTCCAATATTGGTTAGAATTTACCCCATATATAAAAGCATTATTTACTTACTAAAATCCTGTTAATTTTCACATGTACTGGTTTAATTGAAATATTACTCAATTTAATAATGTTTGATTTACAAACTACTTTTCTGAAACATAGCTATTGTCTTGGTGAGGTTATATATACAACTGTAAACGTGTGTTGTATGTTTGCATACCTTTATTTTTATAAGAATAATTACATGAATGTGCACGTAAATGTTAACATAGTTTTTGAATAATTCAAATATTTAGAATTTTGACATATGAAAAAAATCTTTTTACATAAAGGTTTATGTAAAGTTTTGATATAATGGTACACTGAAAAATTTAGGGCAAAATCTTGTCATTATTTTAATCTAATTTTTAGTGATGTTGTTTATTCAATAGAACCCAAAATTTATTGGCAATAATGCAGTTGTTGAGTAATTTACAGAAAAAAAAAATGTACAACCTAGATTGCATTCACAAAAAGACATTTTGTTAAAAACAAGATTTTCACCATAGTCTGTTAAAAGGAATTTAGAGGGGTCATTTTTTTAAAACAAAGCAGCCCAATGCATGCTCCTTGGTTAATTAATAGATCAGAAAGTTAATCACTCAAAATGTACCTTCCTTTAAATCCTTGAGGTGGGGAGACTTCTTCACTAGAAGAAGGGTCTAGGGGAAATATTTAGTCATTGCAGGCCCAGGCTGGAAGATTGCTATAATCTAGCAAGGCACAAGCATTTATTATTGAAACAAGCTGTCTGGAACTTCATGGGCTTGAGTTCCAGTTCTGCCATTTGCCAGCTAATTGGTCATGGGCAAGTTGCTTAACTTCTCTATGCTTCAATTTCCTCATCAATAAAATGGTGACAAAATTTACATTTTCTCATAGAGCTGTTTTAGGTTTTAAATGATTTTACATTTGTAAAATAATCAAGCAGTATTGGGTACATGGTAAGTACAATGAAATCATTTGTAAACTTTATTGTTTTACCAAGAAAAGGGAAACACCAAGTCATAGCTTCTTGGGAACAAATCAGATATTGTATGCAATAAAATCAGAATTAGCAAAAAAAAAATACAGTCATGAAGTATATATTCATATGTTTGCTATGACTTGTGCTAGGCCCTTTTCACATGCATTATCTAATTTACCCTTTCAACAAGTCTGTGAGGATATGTTATTATTAATTTATAAATGGAAGAATACCTGAAGCATAGAGAGCTAAAAGGAATTTCTCAGGGTAATAACAGCTGTTAAATGGTAGATCTAAATTCAAACCCAATCCCACTGACCATTATTCCTGTAATCTTTGCATTATATAAGAGTTACTGTCACATTGTAGCAAGGGTTTAGATTTTCTCTTCTGGAGATTTATTTATTTATTTATTTATTTATTTATTTATTTATTTATTTAATATATGAAATTTATTGTCAAATTGGTTTCCATACAACACCCAGTGCTCATGCCAAAAGGTGCCCTCCTCAATACCCATCACCCACCCTCCCCTCCCTTCTCCTCTGGAGATTTATGAAAAGTTGTTACATTTATACCATTGCAACTATGAAGAGCACAACTTGTGTTTTATTTCTTTTCTCATCTAAGTAGTTATAACTATCATTTTAAATGGTCTACTGTTGCACAAGATACTTTACATATATTGCCAAACTCCATAACTCAAAGTAGAGATCATTTACATTCACAGATGAAAATATTTGGCTAAGAGAAATTAAGTAATTTACTCAAGTATATTTTGATAATAAATTTTCTAGCTAGATGGGAATCAAACCCAGGTGTGTTGAGCTCATTTCATTAAATCATATTACTTTTTATTTAAATACCTCTAGGTAAATGAGCCCATTTTTAAAATCAAAAATCTCAGTTGACATCTTCTCTAAGATATTACAGATCATTCCTATATTTTCTCCTACAAAAGTCTGAAAAGTATCAATCAATGTTTAAACTAAATTTCTAAGTTTTTCAAAAATTTAAAGATATAGGATTTCAGAAATCCATTGGCAAGATTAATTTACAAACCAGTAATTATATTCTGAATTTGATTTTGAAAACAGAAGAAAAAAGATAGAATAATAGAAAGAGGAGTAATTAGAATAATAAGAAAAAGCAAATATTCTTAAATTGCAAAGCTTGGGAGGTCAGAGAATAGATGGAAATTCCAGAACATCTGGGGTGCTATCCCTCTACCACTTGACCAAACACTAATTCTGGGTTGAAGTCCTATTTCTGGGTACAGGTGGGTAACATATAATCACAAAAAGGCTATGAATTATGAAGTCAGACTGACTTCAGTCTCAATGACAAGATCTACCAATACTTAAAGTTATAAGCAATTTGTTGACCCACACTGAAACTCTGTGGGAAAGGGCTTCCAGGAGGAACAAAGGCTGGGTCTACTTTAGGTAGTATAGATAGGTCTTTTAAAAGGCAAAAGATTCCTGAATTCCATAGCAGCTGCATTAGAATTTCTTCAGACAATTGTTAAAACCAGACTCCCAGATAATAGCTTGACATTCTGAATGCTTAACAAGCATCTAAAGGGATTCTGATGAACAGCCAAAATAGGTAAAATAAGTTAGGCATATTGAGTATTCCAGCTAGAAAAAAAAAAAAAAGTTACAAATATGTAAAATAATCCCTTGTAAACAACATAATATTACAATTAAAACAACAAGTTGATGTCAGAAGGAAGAGGATGATGTAGCTAATAGGTTAGCTAAATAAGTAATTTACATGTTATTTTGGAAAACTTAGAAACCACTGAAATGTTTTAAATGGGAAGGGAGGGCACTATAGTTTTGTGTTTGAAAAACCTTACCAGTAGGGAGACATGAGGAAGGTGGGCTTGAATAGGGGAGGAAGGGTGACAGAAAGGTAAATAGAAGGCTCTTGCCATAATCTAATTGAAAGCAAATTAAACTGTGTGGAATGAACAGGAATGGTATGACAGAACAGGAGAAATGGCAAATTTGGGAGATAACCCCTGTTTGACAGAACTGGTGGCTGAACTAAAGAAAAGGGAAAGATAAGTCAAAGTGACTTGGAGTTTTTCGGCCCCATAGATGGCAAGAATATTGGTGATACTAATGGAAGGAAGTCTGTAGCACTTTTTGCCCTTAGCTTCAAGAATAGATGCACTCACCGAAAAATAGGAAGAAAAAATTGCTTAGAAGATAAATGAAGAAGGATGATATAATATTTAGCTATATGGGATTGCTTGACAATGCAGAAGTCAGAGGTTTGCTCTTCTTCTGATATCTAATTACAATTTTGAAAGCATCTTATTATAAACAATATGTACAAAAGGGAAAGTTAATATATCTGTCAACTTTTATGTTTCTATTTACTTTGGTCTTTTAATCTTTCAGTTTAATGTTGATTGATTGTGATATTAATAAGTGCTATGAACACGTTTGTGGGTATCATGCAATTATCAAATGCATGTAATTAAAAATTCAGATTATTAGATTATTTAGATTAAACAGACAAAATTATTTAAGATATCTCTATGTATACACATGTGAAAACTATAATAATTCAATAGAAAAGATTAATATCTATCTTCTTAAAAGGTCTGAAAATGTAAGTTGTACAAGAGTATTCATTTTTCATAGCTGTAATATTTTCCCTGAATTTTACATAGTAGGAAAAATGTGAATTTTATACTAAGCCAGAGAACATTTCTCTATAGTTATTCATCAAGGACAGTGGTATAGGTAGGTCATAATTTCCTCTCTAGCTTTTAAAGTTTGCCCTCTGAAGGTTGCTCACTTCCATATTTAAAGTTTTTTTAAAGGGTAGAGAAAGATTTGGTGACAAATCAACTATATTAATAATAACCTTGGACGTATATAGGGCACACATTTTAAGGATTCTCTTAGAGGGCTCATGGAAACACTTTATATCTTTCAAAGTACTTATATATAACACTATTTTACTAATAATGACAAAAATAATAGACTTCCCAAATTGGGGACATTTCTAGAACTTTCCTTAATATTCACCAAATAAGTACTATTATACATAATATTTTAAATAAAACTGCTGAAAATCATAAGGAAATATTATATTTTAACAAAGAGAATAAATGTTTTCAGAAATAATTTTCAGAATAATAAATAATTTCAGAAATAAATTTCTCACATAGTCATATTTCACACTTAGATTAATAAAGATTGAGCTTGATCCTTCATTTTCTTCCAAATGATTAACTTTCAGATTGAAGAAGACAGCAAAGCCAAAAGTAAATTTTATGCCAGTCCTGTGAGAAACAGAGAGACTATGTGACCAACTCTAAATTATTCACTTAACAACAGAGCAAAGGCTAAGTCCTAGGTGTTTTGGTATTCAGTTTTATTATTATCCTCACGCTAGTATATTTCATTTTCATTGGGAATTCATGCACAGTGAAATGTGTTGGTTATTCAGGAACTTTTAATTTTTAATTTTTTGGAAGAAAGATTAAGTCAGACACTCAAATAGGCAATTGTTTTTTGAAACTGTAATCCTTAATTATTTATTTTAGGGTCATTTAGGACAATAATTTAAAGTGACAATGCTAATGTTTTATAAGAAAAGCTGATCACTTTGGTCTTTATCACATTTCACACAGGAGTTACTTCAAATCAGCGAGGGATGAAGATAAATTTTACTTGACCAATAGAGAAAAAAAAAGATTGTAAACAGGCTCTGAATGCACATCATGTAGTTTTCACCTTCTGACAGAGCAGTATTTCAGAAGATAACAGAAAGGAGGAATTTATGGCAGGTGCATTACTACTTAGGAACTAATCTCATCCACATGGCTGTTAATGTGAAATATGGATTTTAATAATCCTGGCTCTGTGAGTTGTGTGATCCTGCCTGGTGGGAATGTGATTATCCACAGCCTGCAAGATTAATTGAGATATATAGCAGATGGTTACATATAGTGAATTTCAGGCTACTCTGATTATACCAGAATTTTCATAGTTAATATTATATCTTTATAAAATTAATAAATTAACTTTTTATTGTGACAAGAAGAACTCTTCTTTCCTTAGATCATTAAGCAGGTCACTTAAAAAGAATGTAAAGGTCTTCCAGAGAGAGAAGAATTTTAAATGTAGATAGGTAGAAGGATAGATGATAGAGAAAGAAAAGAAAAAAAAAAGAAAAGAAAAGAAAAGAAAAGAAAAAAGAAAGAAAGAAAGAAAGAAAGAAAGAAAGAAAGAAAGAAAGAAAGAAAGGTACAGAGGTAGACTCATAAAATTTTTTGAAACTCAGTCCATAATCATGTATATTGTATAAAATATAATTTTACTCAGGAGAGAAAATAGTTTCTGACATCAATACACAAAAACTTAGGAAATGAAAATTTTAAATCAAGAGGTTTAATTAATAAGGACAGGATTTTGTTGTTGTTATTTTGCAAAAATGGATAGGGATAGCAATTTACTGCTTTAAATAATGAATAATTTTTCATCATGGTATTTCCAAACACACATTTAGCTACCCAATAAAAGAGCAAGAAAGCTACTCAGTCACCATCTATTAGTTTTTAATTCTTGTCAGATGATAATAATTACATATTTATTTTAAATAAGTTAAAATAAAAGCACAGGTAAAGACTATTACCTGTGTAATGTAATAAGTAAAATATTTTAATAAAAGTAGATGTGAAGCCATGTTCTAAAAACATACTTTTTCATAAAGTTCTATACAACATACATGTGTGAATTCTATTGTTATTATTATTGTACTTATTATTATTCTATCATGATTATATATACATATATATATACACATATATATGTATATATATATGGAGTCCTGAATTATCACGTTTTTATGATTTTTATACCTTTAAATTAACCAAATCTAAATCTCCAGACCTAATGCTTCAACTTCATCATCAACATTTCCCAATATGTAGGATAATTTTCAACCTATATACATTTGTGAAACCCAGCCCATTATGTACTCACCCAATGTGCTTGTCTATATCACTCCCTCTTTTAATCCATAGCAGTTCTAACAGTCAAGTAGTTAACAACAACAAAACAAAAACTTTATCTTTTTTAAACATTTATTTATTTATTTTTAGAGACAGAGAGAACTAGTGAGGGAGGGGCAGAGAGAGATAGAGGTGAGAAAGAGAGAAAGAGAGAGAGAGAGAGAGAGAGAATCCCAAGCAGGCTCTGCACCACCAGAGCCCCACATGGGGATTGATCTCAGGAACCTGAGATCATGACTTGGGGAGAAATCAAGGGTTGGATGCTTAACCAACTGAGCCACCCAGGTGCCCCTACCATTATCTTAACTTTATTTTTCTTTTAATCTATATATTCAACAGAGCTCAATTACTAAATATTTAATGAATGATTTTTCCCTTAAAATTTTCCCTTTAGAAAAGGTTTCAGGATATCTTTCTCCACATTTGTTAAGGTGAAATTCAGCTGAGCTTTCAAAGTACTTTGCCGAGTTTGGCATTGCTATTAATCTAATTAAAAACCTGGCGTTTCAAGCTCATCACAGTCTGCTTCTCCTTCTGCATTTTGTTTTCCAGCCAAACTACACACTTTTCCATGCCCTAAATGGGCCCTTGGTTTTCCAACCTCTAAGCATACTAATGTATGACTCCATAAATAACTGCATTCCTTTTTGCCTAGATGTCTACTTATCAAGGAAAATAAGATGCTCTGGAATAAACAAATTCTCCTAAAGCCAGGAAATAGGGCCACATGATTGCTTAATTAAATTAAGTTTCTTATAACCTACCAACTACAGTGTGAACATACTCAAGACTATAGGAATTTAAGTACACACATTAAGCAACCACTTTTCTAGTATCCACTTTTTAAATCATATAATTGATCAGAAAGCATGGAGTTGTTTCCAGAGGAAGAAAGAATGAAAATTTAAGGAATCTTCAGTTGGTAATGGCAAAAGCTAAGACTGGCTATGATTAGAATAGAAAAAAATTTCAACAGCTCTTCTTAGATCACAGCTGGACTCGCTGACCCTGTTCTAGGATACCAGAACTGGAGGGAATCCTTACAATTCTGAAGGACATATAAAGGGAGTACAATTTTATGTAAATGTTAATGAAGCATACAATCCTCAGAAGGGGACAGAGTAAGAATATGAATATGTTCAAGAGAGATTTGTACAAGTTGCTACAAGCTCTAGAGTGGAAAGTTAGTGGAATTTGGGGTGTTGGAGGATCAGCTCACCTTCTGTGATTAATCCATTGGCTTTTCACCAAATACACCACTACTGCCAAAGCCATAATTATCACCTACATTGAATTAAATCTTATTAAAATGAAATATATTATTTGGAAATGATTACAGAAATAATTGGAAACTATAAGCATAAAAATTTCCTGGCAATATATACACATTTTAAAGAAAATAAATACATTATCTTTGAGAAAGACTCAGTTATTACTGACAAAGAGAAAAGTCTTCTACCGGGACTAACTTTTGCATTTTTTATTTTTTTAATCCTCATTTTTGCATCTTTGAAACCAGATATATTTTATCTTCAGAGGTAGATAAAAATTAAATAAAGATCCCTTTCACACAGAAGGGATCTATATATAGTGTGTACATAGATAAAACATTGTGGTGATATTTAATATTTTAAATAGAGTGAGTATGTGGCGAACATTTCCTTACAAGCTGGAACTGAAATAAAATCTGGTTCTTCTTTTATTTTATAACATAGTATATTGAGATCTTTATTGATCAACATTTGACAGTAAAAAAAGGACAAAATTTTTCTGTTTCTTACTATATATTCTTCATCTTGATAGGTAAAAATAGGTGTTTTATTTGTCACCTTCATTCAGAAACAATGACATTCTAAATGGAACAAGATGTAACTTAGGTCTACTCATCAAAATTACTTCTTAATATACAAGAAATAAATAAATACCTTGGTTTATAATTTTCACCTTTCAATTCATATTAATTTCATAATTATTTGATTAATCATAGCACTTTTTAAGTCCCTATGTACATAGAGCATGCTTGCTTTGTTTGTCTGGGACAGCACAGGGACTCTTGTAGAACTGTTGATAGAACTCAAATGTTGATAGGACAAGAAAGAACTCAAAGTTATGAGTGGGTTTAGTCACTGGGAACCAGAAAACTATATCTATGTATATTATATTATATTATATTATATTATATTATATTATATTATATTATATATACATGTTTATTCTAGTTTTTATCTTATTTCACTTATAATGGTGCTTCAGCAGCTCACTACTGTTCCCAATATGTCCCTCACAACTTCAGGATTATTTATTTACACTCCCTATTTATAACCCTGCACATTGGTAATATCATACATGATCATTTCTAGCAATAAAATCTCAAAGTTGCTGTAGTCCAATGATAGTGAAAGTTCTAGTAGAATTACTCAAACGTTTGATATCTATGTTAAATGAATAGCTAAATTAATTAATGACCAACATCTTTATATATTGAAGTCCTATCAATGAAGGTATTAATAGAATTGCAAAGATGCATGATTAAGTGTGCATTTGGCTTTTGGAATCAAAGAGATCTAAATTTGAATCATGCCTTCACCATTTTGTAGCTGTTTCAATCTAAGTATGTTTCTTAAACTCTCTGAGTCTCAGATTTCTTCAACTTCAAAATAGAAATAATAATGTCTATACATAAGGAACTTCATTTAATGCTTAACAAATCCTACACACTCAATAAATGACAAATACACTTACATGTAGCATTCTTTGCAGGAACATTTGCCCAGTAAAAACATTATCAAGGTGAAATGATATATGAATTTTATATATATATATATATATATATATATATATATATATTCATTCTACTCTCTATATATATATGTATATATATGTATAATATACATATATGTATATTATACATATATATGTATATACATGTATATATTATATACATGCATATTATATATATATTATATATAATATAATATATTATATATATTCACTTTATGTGAGCACTGAATGAAACTTAATAAAAATTATCCTCTAAATAAATGTAATTTATTTATAATTATAAATAATCTAATAATAAATAGATTATTTATAAATAAATCTAAATAATGATTTGTTTTTCCTAATCTAGGTCAGAAAACACATACAGCCTGATTCTGTTGACATACAGTTGATTGATATAAAACCAGGCAGTAACTTAAAATTTAAAAATTGAATAAAGATTAGAGACTATAAAAATCATTCATAGTTTAAAGGGTTTAAAAATATGAGTTATATGTCTGCTGCTTAAGGTTGTCTTTTTCACTCACTGTGTTGGAGGAAAAGGTCTTCTTGTATCTTTTCAAAGATGCTCTACCTCTTTATTTGATATTTATAAACTGTTTCATTGTATTGAAATTTCTTTATTTTAAAAGGAAAGTTATAGTACAATTCATTCTTATATACTTTATTGAGTCATTCTCATTTCCAGATGTTATCATACCAACAAAAATGAACAACAGTATTTCTTCTTTCCTGTACAGATGGTGCCTACTGTTAGTCTTAGCAAAGCTTTTCAAGCCAATGTTTCAACACTTGTATAGGAAACAGCTGGATTTTCTGGACAATTCATGAATTAAGCTGAATCTTAACAGATCAAACAGCTTTGATATAAGGATACAAGGATAGATTTTGAATACTTAAATATTCTGAAAAAAGATTGATAAATACTTCATTGATGCTGTTGGTTTGGGTATAATCCCAACAATAATTAAATATTTTTTGCTGAAGATAGCAAATATCAGAAGAATGACTCATATGTCTCTAGTTTTCAATCAGAAAAAAATCTAAGATATTATAAAAAATCATTATGATGATAATTATAGCAAAATTGCATAATAGTTTTATGATGATATTAATAAACATGCCATTTTAAAATGTTTAGGATATTTTCCATTTATTTAATTTATGACATTTTATTCATTTTAACATTTGATATTGTATTGCAAATAAGTTTAAGATGGGAAACAGAAGTACAATGTTGTGGATTTTGTCTGTGAAGCTAGTAATAGAAAGTGATACTTCGTATTCCTGGATTTTTTATTATTGCTAGTGTTTTCTACCCATCTGAAATATGTACCTAAAATATATGGTAGCAATATTTATAAAAAATTAATTTCAAATAGCTTTTGCATAATAAAAATGTATATTTAGACATCCACCTGAATTCTTATAATGTCTTGTTCTTAAAAAAATCAAATTTGGTGAATTATATAAAATGGGTAGTTAATAGGAATATGCTATTTTTATCAATAACTGTATCTCTATTACAGAACAAAAAAAATGCACAAAAATATAACAAATAATTGGGGAAAATGACTTGGTTCAGATCACAAATTAGTTGGTGCCAACTGACTCTGAAATGCTTTAATACTAGAATCAGACATAGCTGTGTGAAGAAATTAGGAGTGAAAGAGCATAATATGAGCAAAGTAATTTCAAAAGCCAAGTCAAGGAGAAAGAATCAAAAGCAACAGAATCTATTAATCATGTTCATAGTTACTTTAAGTTTAACAAATTATGTTTATAATATTCAGAAAACAATTCTAGACAAGTGGAATTAAAAAAGTATATCTTTTAGTTTAAAGTAATACAAATTTATTGTAGGAAAGCTAAAAACAAAAATGAAAATCAAATGTTGTTTATTTCTTTCCATTGGAGGTAACCATATTGTATATTAAAGATATTCAGGATGTATGCATGCATATTTAAAGCAAAATAGACCACATATTACACACAGATGTAGAACATGAATTCAGCTTGGAATGTTTCTTTCTTCATAAAATTATTTTTATGTTGTTTCATTAAAATTTTCTAGTGTGTGTACTACTTTGAAAATAAGGAGACATTTGGAATATGTCAGAGTTTCAAAATTAACTCTGTCCTCCTTTCTACAAGAACCGTTTATTTTCTGTCATCTATAAAAATATAAGGTGACTAGCAGTATTCAAAAATAACTATGTTTTTCTCATATTTTTTCTCAAAACTTAGTTTTTTGAGATGACTATTGAGGTTATATCTCCTCTACTTTGCTCTCTCTTCTACTCTTCTCTCACTCTGGAAGTTCATTTGCATTATTTGTGTCTTTGATTTTCAACCGAGTGTTCTGTTTACTTACTTGAGCAGACCAAGATTTTTCCTTTGATTTCTATATGACCTTGACTGATTCAGTGTATAGGTACAGCATTTACAAATGCTTGTAGAATAAATGAAAAAAATGTATGAATGAACACGTATATTTCAGGATGATAAATTAAAATAATCCTTAAATTGGTATTTCATTTCTTACTCAGTTTCTATTCTGGTGTCATCAAAGTTGATGATAGTTACCTCTCCAGTAACCCCTCTTTCTATGCCTTCTTCTCTTCACCCTCCTGTAGACCCTGAAGCATGTCACATATTCATTTTTTTAGGGGTAGTGAAGGGGAGGATTATGAAAACCTTTTAGAATGCAATATAAGTATTGGTACTCCAGCTTTCTTTTGACATCCATTTGCATAATAAATGTTTCTCCATCGCTTCACTTTCAATCTACAGGTGGCTTTAAGTCTAAAATGAGTCTCTTGTACACAGTATATAGATACAGATGAGCCTTGTTTTTTTAAACCCATTCTGACACCCTATGTCTTTTGGTTAGAGCATGTAGTCCATTTACATTCAGAGTAATTTTTGATAGTATGTGTTTACTGCCAGTTTATTACTTGGTTTATCCATGTTGTTGGAGATTTTTCTTTTTTTTTTTTTTAACATTTCTTGTCTTTGTCACTTTTGGTCTCCCTTTCTACTCAAACAGCCCCTTTTAATACTTCTTGCAGGCCTGGTTTAGTGGCCAGGAACTTCTTTAGTTTTTGTTTGTCTGGAAAACTGCATTTCTCTTTCTATTCTGAATGATAGCCTTTCTGCATAGAGCACTCTTGACTGCAGATTTTTCCCATTCAGTACACTGAACTCCCTTCTGGCTTGCCAAATTTCTGTAGATAAATCTGCTGTTAGCCTTATGGGTCTTCCCTTGTAAATTCAGGACTTCTTTTGTCTTGCTGCTTTTAAGATTTTTTTTTTTATCAATATGTTTTACAAATTAAATTGCAATATGTCTTGGTATTGGCCTGCTTTTCTTTTTTCTTTTAATGGGAGTTTTCTGTGGCTCCTGGATTTGGATGTTTTTTTTTTCTTCCCCAGATTAGGGAACTCCTGGATTTAGATGTCTCTTTCCTTCCCTAAATTCGGCAAGTTTTCAGCTATTAATTCTTCAAATATATTTTCTGCCCCACTTTTTCTCTCTTCTTTTGGAACTCCTATAATATGAATATTATTGTGTTTGATGAAGTCACTTAGTTCCATAAGTCTATTCTCATGTTCAATAATTCTTTCTATCTTGGTCAGCTTCATTATTTTCCATTATTTTATCTCCTATTTCACTTATTCATTCCTCTACTTCCATGATTGTGTTCATTGGATAAGACTGTTTCCAATTTCAGTTATGGCAATTTTTTATTTCTGACTGATTCTTTTTTAACTTTTATCTCTGTGGTAAGGGTCTCCCTGAAATCTTCCATTCTTGTCCCAAGCCCAGTTAGTATCCTTATGATTGTTGCTTTAAATTCTCCATCAGGTATTAAAGAAGGCAGTTGTGTTGAGCACTGAGTTTTATATTTAAGTGATGAATCACTAAATTCTTCTTCTAAAACCAATATTACACTATATGCTAACTAACTAGAATTTAAATAAAAATATGAAAAAAATAAAAATAATAAAATGACAAAAATTAAAAAAAAAAATACACTCCATCCTTCTATTCAGAATCATTGGTTTGCTGCATAGTGTATTCTTGGCCGCAGATTTTTCAGCACTTTGAGTATATCAAGCCACTCCTTTCTGGTTTGCCAAGTTTCTGTTGAGAAAGATCCATCTAACTTGTGGTGTTCCCTTGTAGTTAAAGAGTTCTTTTGTTTTGCTGCTTTTAAGGTTTTTCCTTTATCACTGCAGTTTGCAAATTTATTTACAATACGTCTTGGCATTGGCCTGTTTTAATAATTTTGATGGAAGTTCTCTGTGCTTCCTGGAAGTGTATGTCTGTTGCCTTGTTCATATTAGGAAAGTTTTCAGCTATTATTTTCTCAAATACATTCTATCCCATTTCTCTCTTTATTTTTCTAAGACTCCTATAATACAAATGTTATTATATTTGAAGGAGTCACTGAGTTCCCTAAGTCTATTCTCATGTTGCATAATTCTTCTTTCTCTCATTTGTTCAGCTTCATTACTTTCCATTGTTTTGTCTTCCAAGTCACTAATTCATTCCTCTACTTGTTCCAACCTATTGTTCATTCCATCAATCCTGTTTCCAATCTCGTTTATTGTATTTTTCATCTCTGATTACTTTTTAACTTTTTTATCTCTGTGGTAAAGTTCTCACTAATGTCTTCTATTTTTTCTCAATCCCAGTGATTATAATTATGATTACTTTTTAAACTCTCCATCAGGCACATTATATTTTATCTTTTTTGCTTAGATCTCTAGTTGTGTCCTTATCTTGTTCTTTAACTTGGGATAAATTCCTCTGTTTTTGCATTTTGTTTAAGTCTCTGCCTTCTTCTCTGTGTTAGAAGAGCCAGTTATGTCTCCTTCTGAAAATAATAGCTTTATGAAGAAGAGGTCATGTAGTGTCCAGGGACTTGTGCTTTGAAGATTGGGTCTGTTGTGTGTTGCATATTCTCTGCTGTTATCTTTTGGCCTATCCTTCAGGCCAGTCATCTGCAGAAGCTCTCCTAGCTTGCTGTGGGCAGTGTTTGGCCCCTGGCCTCGATGTGGTGACTTTTGACTAGGAGTGCTTTGGTCTGCTTGTGAAATAAGACCTGATAGCCCTTCCACCAGAATTGAGGCCCTGCAGAGCTCTCTGGTAAGAAGACCTGGTGTGGGCAGGGGTTTCTACTGGTCTTCTGTGGGAGGGGCCTGCCAAAATGGAGCTGAAGCAAGCTTGACTAGGAAGGGCAGTTCCACCAGAGGACAGCTGGGTGGGGCTTGGCATAAGAAAGTTGGGAAGCCAGTGTAGGTGCTGCTCTGCTTCTCACAGGTGGCTCTGTGTTTATACTGAGGGACAGGGGAGGGAAATGGTACCAGCCAGCTCAGATCCTTTGCTCACAGGGGCATCCCCGTGAATTTCGACTGTCATGGAAGTGCTCAGAAAAGAAGGAATAATCTCCCTCCTCCCAGTCATTCTTCAGATTGCTGTTCCCATGCTCTCTGCCCTTGACCTATTTGCCTGCCTTCTTTCTAGGAGCAGTGCAGTGCCGTCTGGGCTCTATCTCAGCCATGCCTTCAGACCTTTAAAACTCCAGGCTTTTAGGAGCGCCTGGGTGGCTCAGTAGGTTAAGTGTCCATCTTTGGCTCAGGTCATGATCTTGCCCTCTGTGAGTTTGAGCCCTGTGTCAGGCTCTGTTCTGACAGCTCAGAGCCTGGAGCCTGTTTCAGATTCTGTCTTTCCCCTCTCTCTCTGACCCTCCCCCGTTTATGCTCTGTCTTGCTCTGTCTCGCTCTCTCAAAAGTAAATAAACATTAAAAAACATTTTTTTTAACTTCAGGCTTTAAGCCCTGCAGGTTGCAACAACTCACTAAATTCAACACCTCTCATTTTCCAAACCAATGGTTTGGGGGACATATTCTCTTTATGTGTTCCCTGTGTATTCCTCTCTCGCTTGCCTGTCTCTGTGACCACAGCCCTCTCCCCTCTGTAGCACTCGTGATTTGCTTCTCCCTTAAACCACACCTCCACACTTCCTAACTTCTTCAGTGTGACCTCTTCTCTCCTTTTAGTTATAGCATTTGTTCTGTCAGTCTTCAGGTCAAATTTTAGTGTATCTAGAATGATTTGTTATTATCTAGTAGTGTTAATTGGACAAGATAAACCTAGTTCATCATCCTCCTACTCCACTGCCATCTTTCTCTCTCTCTAAGGAACAATATTTTACATAATAAAATTTACCTTAAATTTTAGTTCTCTCAGTCAGTCTGAAAATGATATTTCTTAGGAAATACTATATTTGAAAAAAAAACTGCTTAGAGTGATTTTGCAAGAGATTTTGTAAGGGAATCATCGGGAACAAAGCAATAAATGTTTTGTTACATATTTCCAAAACTTAGTGAGGAGAAGCTTGAATATCATTTTCTTGATCAAAAAGTGATCTACATTTTCACTAATTTTATGTCCCTAATAACTTCTTCTTGCATTTGACTCAGAAAAGGTAATGTTGATTTGATTTTGTTTTTGTGCTCACAATAGTAGTTCCCTCTTTAGAAATTTTCTTCAACACTGTATCAAGGATTTTGTATATATTTTTGTATTCTTATCCCTTACATGCTGTTTATACAACTTAATTTTAATGAATATCTAACTGAAATGAAAAGATTTATGCTTTGCCATACAGAATACTTTCATATTTTATTGATTGTAGTATCACCAAAACAATAATCATTTTTTAATTTTTGCCTTAATTTTATAATTAAGAGAAAGTGTGATAGAATATTTAGTTAATTTTAAAGACACTTCTCTATAAATAAAACAAAATGGAACTGTTATTTTATCAGGAAACTCCATCATGCAATTGCTAAAACAATATGTTGAAAGGAAATAATTGTTATATGAAAGGCATTTTAGAGGTATTAACATTTGAAAATGTAGATGGTGTTAAAGTAAAAAATTGTCTCTGTCACCAAATGTATATAAAACTATAGTCACTAAATTCATTTGACCCAAGAAAGATATGAATAAGCTGGTGACATTGTGAATATTCATGATGATATACTTATGCACTCAAAACAGATATAATTTATTGAAAAGTGATTCTAGGAATTTAAATATCTGGGAATATTTATAGAAAACTGTACTTAGTGAGTATTTGAATTTTACAGTTTTCTCCTTAGCTGATCATTTATTTAAAAAAAATAAAGTTTATTTATTTATTTTGGCAGGAAATGAGGCGGGGGTGGGGGGCGGGGAGAGAATCCCAAGCAGGCTCCACGCTGTCAGCACATAGACTGTGGGGCTGATCCCACAAACTTCGATATCATGACCTAAGACAAAATCAAGACTCCAATGCTGAACGAATGGAGAACCCCAGGCATCCCATGATTTCAAAGAATCAAATTATAGGGTCACCTGTAGTCGACATCAGTTAAGACTCTGAGTCTTGATTTCTGCTCAGATTGTGATCTGAAAGTTTATTGGATTGAACCCCATGTCAGGTCCTGTGCTGACATCACAGAGTCTTCTTGGGATTCTCTTTCTCGATCTCTCTCCCCCCCGACTCTCTCTCTCTCTCTCCCTCTCTGCCCCCCCCTGCTCACATGCCCATGTGCACACAAGTGTTCTATTTCCCTTTCTTTCTGTCTCAAAATAAACAAATAAATACTTAAAAAATAAAGAATAAAATTTAAAAAAATACTCTTAATTGAGCTTTATTTCTTATTTATTTATTTAAATTTTTTTTTTCAACGTTTTTTATTTATTTTTGGCACAGAGAGAGACAGAGCATGAACGGGGGAGGGGCAGAGAGAGAGGGAGACACAGAATCGGAAACAGGCTCCAGGCTCTGAGCCATCAGCCCAGAGCCTGACGCGGGGCTCGAACTCACGGACCGCGAGATCGTGACCTGGCTGAAGTCTGACGCTTAGCCGACTGCGCCACCCAGGCGCCCCTTATTTATTTATTTATAAATTGCTAATAAGTAACACACTTTAGAATTTTCAATAAGTAACACAATTTAGAATTTCCTAGTTTTCAGTGACTACTACAACAGTGATCTATGAGCATAGAAATTATGTAGTAAAAGCCCAATAAGTTTATTCCAGAAATTTAAAAAAGTATGAAAGTATAAACGACTTTTGTGCATTAAAAAAAAAAAAAACATTCAGTGAAACAATGGCAATGATGGTTATTGCTGAATCGCTATTTTTACTTTTTAAGAAAAACAGATCAGCCTCATCCCTGAAGAAACTTTCATAAGAGCAAGTGCTCTTATGTAAAGACACTGTAAAGTTAGTAGAATGTTAGACTAAAATGAACATCTTCATGATTACAATGTTACATAATATGGTGATTCTTTTGTTTTATAAACTATTTATTTTAGAATAATTTTATATTTGAGAAAAATTACAAAGATAATATAGAGAGTTCTTTATGCCCCACACCCAGTTTCTTCTATTGTTGATATCTTACATTTGGTAAGGTGAATTTGTCACAATGAATGAACCAATATGGGTACATTATTGTTAATTAAATTCCATATTTTATTCAAGTTTCCTAATTGTTTTGTTTTTTAATGACTTTTTTTTTCTGTTCCAGGATTTTATATGGAATACTTTTTACATTATTCATTACATCTCCTTAAGCTCTTCTGGGCTGTGGTAGTTTCTCAGACTCTCCTTATTTTTGATGATTTTGACTGTTTTTATGAGTACTGGTCAGGTCTTTTGTAGAATGACTTAGATTTGTCTGATTTTTTGTTGTTGTTGCAAGATTAGTGTGTTTTTATGGTTTAGGGAGAGCGATGACATAAAACTCATTCCTCAACATGAGTTACTGTTGGCCTTAACTTTGATCACCATACTGAGGTAGTGCTTTCAGGTTTTCCACTATAGGTTGTTCTTTTTGTTGCTGTTATTTTCCATTTCTCTCCCTTTTTATACTCTTTGGATAAAGTCACTTTGCACACTACACATTCAAAATGTGGAGAGTTTGTCGCCACCTCCTTAATTACAGAATATCTACATAATTTATTTGGAATTCTCTTTAGATTTTTCTCTTATCCTCCATTTACTTATTCAATCATTTATTTACATCTGTATGGACTCTAGAACATTTCTTTTATCACAATGATTGTGTCTCTTTCTTTCTTTGTATCACTTTCTTCTCTCTAACATTATACAATGTTCCAGAATCATGGCTGATTTTTCTTCTTTTTTTAAACTTTACTTATTTATTTATTTTGAGAGAGAGAGAGCATGAGCAGGGAAGTGGAAGAGAGAGAGAGGGAGAAAGATAATCCCAAGCAGGCTCTGTGCTATCAGTGCAAACTCACAAACTGTGAGATCATGACCTGAGTCAAAATCAAAAACTGAGTGTTAGCTACTGGGCCTCTACAAGAAAGGATTTTTTTTTTTCTTTCTCATTTGTCTTTCTTTTAAGAATGGATTTTTTTTTGAAGAGAGGTGAAAATAGATGAGATACACACATTTGCAGAAAATGTTGAATTCAAGTCATCCTCTTTTTCTAGTTCACATTCATCTTTTTCCATTTTAGAATAAACTAATGTTTATTCTAAATTATCCAGCAAAAGCCTATTTGAATACACTAAGTGGTATGGAAATTATTTTTAAATAGACAGATCAGTGTTTATTCATGTCTTCTGCCCATTTCTTCACTGGCTAAAATGAACAAATCAAGAGATTATAAATGCTGGAGAGGATGTGGAGAAATGGGAACCCTCTTGCACTGTTGTTGGGAATGCAAACTGGTGCAGCTGCTCTGGAAGACTGTGTGGAGTTTCCTCAAAAAATTAAAAATAGATCTACCCTATGACCCAGCAATAGCACTGCTAAGAATTTACCCAAGGGACACAGGAGTGCTGATGCATAGGGGCACTTGTACCCCAATGTTTATAGCAGCACTTTCAACAATAGCCAAATTACGGAAAGAGCCTAAATGCCCATCAAGTGAAGAATGGATAAAGAAGACGTGATTTATATATATGGTGGAATACTACTTAGAAATGAGAAAGAATGAAATCTGGCCATTTGTAGCAACATGGATGGAACTGGAGAATATTATGCTAAGTGAAATAAGTCAGGCAAAGAAAGACAATAATCCTATATTTCCACTCATATGTGGATCCTGGGAAACTTAACAGAAATCTGGCAATTTGTAGCAATGTGAATGGAACTGGAGAGTATTATGCTAAGTGAAATAAGTCAGGCAGAGAAAGACAGTAACGATATGTTTTCCCTCATATGTGGATCCTGAGAAACTTGACAGAAGACTGGGGTGGAGGGGAAGGGGAGAAAAAGTTACAGAGAGGGAAAGAGGCAAGCCATAAGAGACTCTTAAATACTGATAACAAACTGAGGGTTGATGGGGTGTGGGGGAGAGGGGAAAGTGGTGATGGGCATTGAGGAGGGCACCTGTTGGGATGAGCACTGGGTGTTCTATGGAAACGAATTTGACAATAAATTATATAAAAAAATAAAATAGACATATAAATATAAAAGATGCTAACACTTATATGCTGCTAACCATATCCAGCATTAGTTTAAAACTTTTACATGTGTTAACTCATTTCATACTTACGACATTCCTATAAGATAAGTGTTGTCATTTTACAGAAGATGAAACTGAAGTATGGGGAAGTCAAGTTTCCTTAAGGTTATACAAATTGGTAGACGCAAGATTTGATCACAGGCAGTCTCTTTCTAGCATGATTTTAAGGACTACAATACTGTACCCCTTTCTAAATCCAAAGGACTTTTATAAGATGTGTAGAATATATATTTAATAATAGTTGATGAAATGATTTAAAGGAAACTTCTTTATTTATGTACTCATTGCTAAAACCAAATGAATGTCTAGCACGTGCTCTGTGTCTCTTCTAAGTTTTAACCTTTTATAGTCAACAGCCTGGTGTCCTTCATCAATTATATTTATTTCAGGCACTTGAAAATATACACAGTGTACAAAAAATTACTTATAATTCCTACCCCACCTATGGATCTGAATGTCTGTCCTGAATTCCCTGTTTCTATAAATCTGTCATCCTACCAACCACCCAGACCCGAAAAACGGAAGTTATTACCACTTCCCTTTTCCCTTACTCCACCTAATCTATCAATGATTAATAATTCAGTCTAGAAGATCTGTATCTTTTTCATACAAAGCTCTTGAATTTTCTCATTCTTCTACCTCATTCAGTTCCAAATCATCATTTAATGGGATTCCTACAGGAAATTCCTCATAACCATACTTGCCCTTGTTTTTCCAATCCACTGTCAGACTGATAAAAAGTATAGGTCATTGAGTCAGACAGAATAGGGTTCAAAAATGATTACAAAATATCAAAATTATTGTGCCTTGGCAAGTTACATAACCCTCCTACACATCAGTATCTGCATCAGTAAAATGGGAGATTTTACTTTACCTATGAGGGTAATTTTTTGAGGTATGATTAATATCTTTAAATAACCTAGTCTGGGGGTGCTGGGTGGCTCGGTCGGGTAAGCCCCTGACTTCGATTCAGGTCATGATCTCACGGTCCGTGAGTTCGAGCCCTGAGTCGGGCTCTGTGCTGACAGCTCAGAGCCTGGAGCTTGTTTCAGATTCTGTGTCTCCCTCTCTTTCTGCCCCTCCCCTGTTCGTGCTCTGTCTCTCTCTGTCTCAAAAATAAATAAATGTTAAAAAAATTTAAAATAACCTAGGCTGGTGCCCAATATATATTAGATACAAAAAAGTTGTACCTATATTTTGGTTAAAATAAAATCTAAAAGTGACAGTTTCTTTCTTGAAAACTGTATATGATACATTATCTATAGAAGAGTCATTTTTTCTGTAAAATATTATATAATAATTTTTGCCTTTGTGGACCATACAATTTCTGCTGCAAACTACTCAACTC
This sequence comes from Panthera pardus, assembly GCF_024362965.1. NCBI lineage: Eukaryota > Metazoa > Chordata > Mammalia > Carnivora > Felidae > Panthera > Panthera pardus. Next base: position 81,204,622 of record NW_026526677.1, on the reverse strand, counting down.
TCACTGAAGTGTGGAAACAGCCATAGATAATATTAAGTGAAGGGTTTTGGCTTTGTTCCAATAAAACTTTATTTATCTAATAATGGCAATAAGCCAAATTTAGCTTCCTGGCCATAGTTTGCCAATCTTTGACCTATGAAATCCTAGTCCCTTAGAATGGCTTTTATAGAGCCTTACTGTGACATAATACATGTTGTTTTGTTTTGTTTTTCCTCCCTGGCTTCTTCTCTCTTTTCTTCCTGTCTCACATTTTACATTTTAGTAACACTAAACTACTAATGGTGCTCTGCAACAGTATTTTTTCATGCTTTACATATCTGCTTATGCAGTTATTCCTATCTTGATTACCCTCCTTATTTCAGATATTTTTGGTATTTTATTCATCAGCTCAAGCTTCATCTCATTCAAAACACCTTTTAAAGGTTTTAGGTACATACAGATATATATGCATCTGTCTCCTTCAACAAGGATTCTATTATATTCATTTTCCTACCTTTAGAACCTGATTCAATAAATAGTTTTGAGCTAAACTGAACTTTCATGTTATCAGATATTATCCATTACAAAAAGCATTTGTGCCATAGTTGTTTAAGTAGAAGCAGCATTCTAGTTTATCAAAAACCTATTAATATATTGGCATTTCCACTTACAAAGTGGAATTATTTTCTTATCAACAACTAAATCTGGGCATTGTGTGTGCAGAGACTCCATGTTTCTTGCTATTCTCGGTTGCCCCAGCCCCACTGGCTTTTACTCCATCCTTGAGCGCACCTGTTTCACCCTCCACTGGGACTCTGTGCACTCTACCTGGTATGCCTCATTTTGTAACTTTAACCTTGTCAACTCCTGCTCATCTTTCAAAATCAATTCAAAACTCTCCTCCTTTTAAACACAGTTATCATAAGTTGTACTTTTTGTGTTATGTTTTATAATTTATATTTGTGTCTATAATTTTTTTTATTAAAAGGTGAATTGAATTCTCATCTCCTTGCAGGAAAGCACTTTTATTACTTTTATTTTGACTCACTTAGATATATCCACCACCTCAAAAGTTACCTGATATGTAGAAACTCAATGGATGTGTTGAATAAATATATGATCAATTTCAACTTTGTAATTTTCGTTTGCCAAAATTTTATTAAAAGTGTAATAATTCAGCTATTTCCCATGTTGCAATATTATTTTGAAACTATTGTTTCTTCTTTGATGTCAAAAATGTCATATCTATGTGTGTTTTTAATGCTTTATACACACATATCAATAATTATACTGCTTGATGAGTATATTACTTTTCAAAAAAGCAAGAAACACATATTTATGCTTTATTTCAAAAAAAGTTTCTTCAAGGGGCACCTGTGTGGCTCAGTTGGTTAAGTGTCCTACTCTTGGTTTCGGCTCAGGTCATGATCTCAGAGTTTGTGAGTTCAAGCCCCACACGGGGCTCCACACTGACAGTTCAGAGCCTGCTTGGGATTCTTTCTCTCTTCCTCTCTCTCTACCCCTCCCCTAATTGTGCTCTCTCTCTGTGTCTCTTTCTTTCTGTCTCTCTCTCAATAAATAAATAAACAAAAAATTAAATTAAAAAAATAAATGTTTCTTCAAATCTTGCTTATGTGGTTATTAAGTCTTGAAATATTTTTATATTTATATATAGTTATCATTTATAGATTCACCTATCACAATATTCTTCTCACTATTCTATGCTCAAAACCAGTGCTTATATGATATAGTTGCAGTCGCCACAATCAGGATTCATTAGACTTAGTTACTTCCCCTAGGTATACTAATTACCTAGATAAGTATTGCACAAAAGTGTAGTTTTCCAAGACACATTAGTATTTTGAAACAAAAAATAAGTCATTACAAGGCTTCTATGGTCAATGAAGGTCAGTGTTAAATAAGGTATACATTTTTTCCTTACTTTAAGAGACTTTAATATATCAAAATGGTTTTGAATTGCCAAAACTAATCATGTTTCCAAACTTATTTGAGCATGGAACCATTTTCTTGACCACATATCTATTTATTTAGGACTTTTATCTTTCTACCTATTATATACACAAATTTGACACGAGTGACCCCTTACTTAACATAAACTATTTGAGAGTAGATTTATGCTGTTTTATCACCCAATCTTACTTGTATAAGCCTTTGTAAATAATTCATGTTCAAATAATTTTTTTTCATTCTATAATTAAATTGAAATGGTCCAGTAATTTTTTTCAAGATAAATTTTGAATAGACTTTTCTGTTATTTTGATTTACTATATATTACAACTACTCTGTTTTCTTTTACATAGTCATATAAATTACAGATTCTTCAAGTAAAGAAGGAATAACTACAGTGAACATATCACAACTTAAATCAACTGCTGATTTAGAAAACAAACAGTATAATAATCAAAATATCACTTATATCTGTCTTATACTTTCTAGAAATCCTGAAAAGAACCCAAATAACCAGATAATTATTCAAAGCTATATTTCAGAATGCTGCTGATAAGAGTTATACTTCTGAATATTAAATATGGGCCTAGAGATTGAGGAAAATAAAACCAGAAATATAACTCAATGTCAAAGAACAGAATCAGCACCTGATTCTACTTTTACTTTTGTTGAAATACAATATGCTACATCAAGACATATTTTAAGACTTTTGCAAGTAACTAAATCTATTTTATGATAAATGTACAACTACATAAAAGAAGCAGAATCTTATGTTCCCTATAATCTGTGTCTCTGGTGGCATCAGTTATCACTGAGCTACCTAAATATAGTATTCATTTTCCTAAAGCACAAGGAAGAATACCATGAAGTAACTACTATGTAACTTGAGAATTAGAATGAGCTACAGCCCATAAAGTATGGCTAAGTGAGCATTTTGAAAATTCAATGTGTGCCTTCTGGTCTTGACCTTTAAGATGTACCATAAGATAAGAACTATGACACTTCAAGTTGGTTAAGTAAGAACTTAACCATCTAGAAAATTACTTTACTTTAAAACTTTTTTATTGTTTTTAAGAAGAATTTACATACAATAGAGAAAATTCTCTAGGGTTAAGCTTACAAAGAATAGCATATTTTCAGACATCTAATTACTTAGTAAATTATAGTTCCAATACTCTGAATAGTATTATATTGACCTTGTTAACATAATATTTAGTATCTCTATGAATTGAGGGGTTCTTGGGACATTCCCCATCAGGGAAGGTAAATTGTAGTACCCAACAAATAACAGTATGCAAAAAAAAAAGGTGCAGAATTTGAATTGTTCAAGACTTTCTTGTGCAATTAACTGTGGAGGAGTTTAGGGAGATGATGACTGGAACATTGCCCTTCACGCAGACTAACAATGTTGGCCTATTTGTTTCTCCTGAGTAAAATGGTTCCTGAGGTCTTAGTCTGTGGAAGTCTGGGCAGAAATAATTGGTGTGAGTATTGCTCACCTCTGGGCCGTGTGAACAAAAAGCAGTATCTGAGCTGTGGAATCAAGGTCCTGGGAAGAATTTGGCTGGCTGAGATGAGGGTAACAACCCAGGCTACCAAAAAGGATCTGAACCAATGAGCTGAGTCCTCTTCTGAGCTGGGAGCGTATAGCACTTCTAAGGTAGGAAAACAGCAGCCCACCTGCTCTCTATCATTGACTTTAGGAAGAGAGCGCCCACACATTCCCTCCACTTGTAGGTAGGCTGCCACCTGGAGTTCCCAAGAACACTCATCAGAGCCCTAAAGAACCAACAAAATAGTAACAACCCCTCTGAGTTGGGAAGAAGGAAATTAGTCATAATATGCATTATCCTGAAAGAGTACATGAGAGACAGTTTGAAGAAAATTTGAAAAACAGCACTTCCGAAGGATTTTGGGGTTAGAAAAACAAAATTTTCTAACTAAAAAATTTCAGTAGCTGTTGTAAAGGGAGAGTATGTTAGTTTATTAAGGCTTAGAAGAGCAAGTTCAAGATATACATCAAAACACCAAGATAAAAACAATGGGAAACAATAAAAAAACTCGAAAGAATTCTCTCACCCCCCCAAAAAAATAATTAAAAAATAAATCAAAATAGTTATTTTGGAGTAAGTACAGGAAAATGTTCTAAAATTTTCACAGTGGGATTTAAAAATAGTACTAATTTTTAATGGGGTTTAACACATCAAAGATTCACTTTTTAAGATCTATGTTATCTCTAAAATAATAAAGTGAAAAATATGGAATAATAAAAAATACTTTAAAAGAATTAATTTTTTTATTTATGAAGTAAACTCTATCCCCCAATGAAGGGCTTGAACTCACAGCCATGAGATCAAGAGCTGCATGCTCTACTGACCGAGCCAGCCTGGGACCCCTAAAACAATTTAAATAAAAAGAAGAAAAGTAAATATATAGCAGAAGGGACCAATAGTACAACAGAAAGATCATTGATCTAAACCTAAATATGTTAAGACATATCAAATTGAATGGGAAAAAATTAAAAGACTGTCATTCTGGAAAAACAAATGCAAACACAACTGTATATTGCCTACAAGAGAGATATTTAAGTATAGTAATATTGAAAGCTTGAAAATGAAAGAATGAAATGATGAAAGAATAAATTATATGTACACCATGTCAACACCAAGCAAAGAAATCTACTGACATCAGAAAGTAGATTTCAAGTAAGATGTTTCCAGGGATGAATAAGGACCTTCACTAAATGGTCATTAAATAAAATGATGTGATAACTTTAAATTAGTATGTATCCAATAGTATATTAAGTGTAGAAAGCCAAAGTTTGACAAATAGAAATAGATGGATCAACAATAGTGGAATATTTTTAAACACTTTCTCTTTTACGTGATAGAACAAGGAAACAGAAACAAACAAAATCAGAAAAGATATAGAAAATCTGAACAGCACTTTAAAACAGAATGACCTAAGTGACATATAAAAACAGGTAATATATTTCTAAATTACCCAAGGGTTAAAAAAAAAAAATCTTAAAGGAAACTAGAAAAAAATAGTGAACTGAATAATAATGAAAATGTGACACAAAAAGTTATTGGATAAAGCTAAACCATACATCAAGGGACATTTATGCTAAGTGCATATATTAGGACAGAAGAAAGACTAAAAATCAATTATCAAAGAAATATGCTCAAATTAGAAAAAGAATAATAAAAAGAGAATGAAATAATAAAAATAACAGCAGGAGTAACAGTATTGAAAGCAAATATATAAGAGGAAGATCAGCAAAGCAGAATGTTGGTTCTTTGAACAATTAATAAAATTTTCAAAGAAGAGCCAAGAAAGAAAAGGGAGAAAGATAAGTATAAAATACCAGTATCAGGAACCAGATAGGGATATCAATGCAAATCCTACAAATATTAAATACCAGGAAAGAATATTACAGATATCGCAATACATTTAAAAATATACTTGAAATGGACACATTCCAGGGAAAAAGACAAAACTAACAAAAGACAATTGAAATTAAGGCTAGTCTTTTTAATTACAATATATGATATGTAATTAAAAGCATTCCAATAAAATGAACTCCAGATTCACATGGCTTTATCATTAAATTCTACCTAGTACTTATAAAAGATATATCACATATCTTAATAAAATTCTCCCAGAGAAAAGAGAAGGAAGTAATGCCTCCCAATTACTATTATGAGACCAACATAACATTATACCTAAAAAGATATTATATCAATTGAAAAAATGCCACTCTGTTATGTGTATATATATATATATATATATATATATATATATGTAAAATTCCTAAATGAAATAGTAGCAAACCAACAAAATTATATATTTAAAAATAGAAGACATTTAGGCCAAGTAAGGTTTTTTAAGGAAAACAAGATTATTTTAATATCTGAAAATCAATTTAATATACCATATTATTGGAGTATGTGGGAAAATATTTAAAAAATAAACAATTTAAAATTTCAAAATAATCTTTTTATGATAAAAATGGGAAGCCAGGAATATAGAATAAGTTTATCAGTTATAAAAATGATAAATGGAAAGAAAACCAAGAACAAATACTAGCTAAGTTCAGCAAGATGACAAAGATGTGAGCTGTTAGCATTTTTATAATATTGTGGTGAGGGTTATAGGCAGTGAATAATGTATATATGAACGAACGAACGAATGAATGAATGAATGAATGAATGCTTAGAAGAAAAGAAATAAAACTTCCTGCAATTACAGATAACATGATTATAGTTGATAAATGTATTTAAGAATATTGCTGAATAGCATATTCAATAAACAAAATCAATTATATGTCTACATACCAGGAATAAATAGAACAAAACGATCTAACATATGATGCAATATACCTCTCCACAGAAAACTATAAACTATTATTGTCTGAAATTAAAGAAGACAAAATTTAAATTAATAAAAGAAAAATACACCATGTTTATGGACAGGCAGACTCCACATTTTAAAACTGTCAGTTCTTCCCCAAATTGAAATATAGACTCAAGGGGTGCCTGGATGGCCTAGTCGGTTGAGCCTCCGACTTCGGCTCAGGTCATGATCTCACAGTCTGTGAGTTCGAACCCCACGTGAGGGCTCTGTGCTGACAACTCAGCCTGGAGCCTGCTTTGGATTCTGTCTCCCTCTCTCTCTGCCCCTCCCCCTTTCATGCTCTGTCTCTCTCTATAAAAAATAAACATTTTTAAAAAAGTTTAAAAATCAAAACTATTCACATCAATGATATAACTGAAATGTTTGAGTTTAACTGTCATTTTGGGGGGGATAGTTACTCTGTACTATATTTTATTTAATGTGTTTCTCAATTTATTGTGTCGTTTTTGTTTTTTTTTTTTCTCTTTTTTAACATTTAGTTTGGTATTTAGGAAAGTTAGCATGTTTGTTCCATTGATTACCTTTGTATTTATACTTCATAATTCCTAAATCTCCACCTCTGCTTTTTTCTTTTTCCCCTTTATTTAGTATTTTACGTTCCGGTTTTCATTTTTAGGTTGTATCCTATAATTCACATCTGTTAGTACACAACATTTAATTATCTCATTCCATTTTCATTTTTCTATCTCCCTTCTTCTTTCACTTTATACTTGAATACTTTCGCTTTGCCAGAACAGATAACATTTACATATTGTGCTTCTGCTTATATATTCACTCTTCTTTTAGGCTTATTTCTGTAATTAGATATATTAATGCTCATCAGCAGCTCTCTTGCTGAAACTGTTTTCAGCTGTATTTCAATAGGATGAAGCCCGTATAATATATTCTTCAGAAACAGCTTTTGTGTATAGTGTTCACTGGGTTCTTGTTTGTTTATTTATCTATATTCTTGATCCTTGAAGAAGAAAAGTTTGCCTGACATACAATCTTTGACTCACGCTTTCTTTTCTTGGGTTTCTTAAAATTGCCTCTCCATTGTTTCCCTGCTCTGTACATTGTTCTTCAGAAGTCTATAGCCTGTGAAATTTCTTACTATTATAAGTAATTATAAGTCACTTGATCTGTTTTTCCTGGAGATCATAAGGATACTTTTCTTTATCTTTAAATACTAATTGTTTTACTAGATATGTCTTTGAATTAATTGCTTCTGCTTGCATACATAGTGTGGCTTTTCAATATTTATATTTTCAATATTATTCAATATGTATATGTATGTTTTTTCTTATTTCTGGAAAGTCTTATAAATTATAATGGAAATATAATTAGTTCTCTTTGTCATCTTTTTGAGGGAATATATAATATTCAATAATAAAAATAATGAAAATAAGATAAAAACTTAAAGTGGTCATAGAAATAGTGGTTGAAATGGAATATGAATCAAAAACGGGTTATATAATCTCAATTTCATTATCTTGGTTGTTTATATGCCTTTTTAATATCACTTATTACATTTTCATTTTTACCACTTCTCCTTTGGGAATCTCTGTTTACAGGTAATTTAAAGTTCATTCTATTTTCTGTCTCTTAAATAGAAATGCTGACATGGTTGATCACACATGTGTTTTTGCTTTTGTTTTATTTTCACATTCCTTGTACAATTTACGGTTTGGGAAGAAGGATGTGTGGAGAGTTATTCATGTGGATACCATTAAGGAATTCATATTCTTAAAATATTGATCAAAAATGATTTAAATATGATTCTTTTGAGCAGCCGGTTATAAGAATCATCTGTCTCTAGATTCCATAATCCTTTGTCACTGTCTTTTCTAATGATTTTTCGCCTATGTTTTAACTTCTCTTTTAATGAAAAGCTCACTTGCTGGATAACCATGGCTCCTTTTAGGAAAGACATATTAAAAAATTAGTTGAATAATAAGAAAATCAACGAGATTTGAATATTTCTTTTAAGTCTATTTATTTATTTTGAGAGAGAAAGAGCACAAGTTGGGGAGGGGAAAAGACAGAGGAGATAGAATCCTAAGTAGGCTCCTCACTGTCAGCACAGACCATGATGCAGAGCTCAAACCCAAAAACTGTGAGATCATCACCTGAGCTGAAATAGAATTGGACACTTAATTGACTGAGCCACCCAGGCACCCTGAGTTGAATATTTTTATAACATGTATCCAGTGATATAATTTATTCAACAGTTACTTATATATTTTGTACCTATTCTACGGGAGGTAGGTAAATGTACCCAAATAGCAATAATAGAAATAAAGCATAAGTACCAAAAACATATAAATCAAGGTGTTACCAAAGCATGAAGGACAAAGAAAGTACGTCAATAGAAGGATGGTAGTTAGAATCTAGTTATGGGAGAGTGATAAGGAGAATGCATGTTTCAGTAATAAGAAGGGCAAAAACAGAAATGTGAAAGCGTCTGATATGTTTGGGAAACAATATTCTCCATATGCATGCTTTTGGTAATTGCAAGTTCATCATATAGTTGATGATGAATGTCTTCCCCAAAAAAGTAAAAAAATAAAATAAAAATCACTATAAATACATTTACACACACACAAGCATTTTTGCCCAAATAACAAACCCATCTTATTTCTGAGAAATAATAGTGAAAAATAAATCAACACAGTTTTTAACAAGTAAGGAAACCTATTTTTAAGAAACGTAATCTCAACTTCAATGTAGTTTTTGAGGTCTCCTTTTGTTTAGGTGAAGTTATGAATACAGGCTTAACTCATTTTATTGTGCTTCACTTTATTGTACTTTGCAAATATTACATTTTGTACAAACTGAAGGTTTATGTTAATACTGCATCAAGCATAACTATTGGTGCCATTTTTCCAACATCTTTTGCTCACTTTGTGTCTCTCTGTCACATTTTGGTAATTCTCACAATATGCCAAGCTTTTTCATTATCATTAATATTTGTTATGGTAATCTATAATCAGTGACATGATTTGCTGAATTTCAGGTGATGGTTAGCATCTTTTAGCACTAAAGTATTTTTTAATTAAGATGTTTACATTTTTTTAGACATGCTATTGCACACTTCATAGACTATAGTGTAAGTACAACTTTTTAAAAAATGTTTATTTTTGAGGGGGGGCAGAGGATCTGAAGTGATCTATGTGCTGACAACACCCGACAAGGGGCTGGAATTCATAAACCATGAGAGCATGACCTGAGCCTAAGTCAGATGCGCAACCGACTGAGTCACCCAGGTGCCCCTAGTGTAATTATAACTTACATGCATTGGGAAACAAACAAAAATTATTTGACTTCTTTTTTTGTGGTTTTTGCTTTATTGGGATGGTCTGGAACTAAACCAGCAATATCTCCAAGGTATGCCTGTAATAGATTCAGTATAAGAGAAAACTGGAATTAAGATATCCTTATTGCAAGGGCTCCTGGGTGGCTCAGTCTGTTAAGCCTCTGACTTTGGCTCAGGTCATGATCTGGGCTGACAGCCCAGAGTCTGGAGCCTGCTTCGGATTCTGTGTCTCCCTCCCTCCCTTCCCCCTCCCTGCTCAGAATTAAATAAACATTAAAAACAAAGATATTCTTATTGCAAAAGTAACTAGAAGCAGGATGGCATTACATGTTGAAAGGCCCCCCAAAATGTCACAGGTGTGTATTAAATAAAATAAGGTGCATCTGTATGGCTCAGTCAGAAGAGCGTGTGACTCTTGATCTTGGGGTCATGAATTCCAGCACCACGTGGGGAATAGAGATTACTTAAATAAATAAGACTCTAAGAAACAATAAATAAATGCTGTAAACTAGACTAGTAGTTTCAGAAGTCAATGTCCTTACATTCCTTACAGGGTGAAAGGTGTCCCGCTTTTAGTCATGTACTTGCCTTTTGGATCAGAACTTTTATCATGCTGATGCTTACAGCAACATATATGATCTTAGATGTCCATTGTAAAAATTGTTCTCATCAAAATGCAAAGAAACTCACTTCCCCACACTCACTATTGTGACCTTAGGTCTCTGAGCTAAGCTTGAACCGAGAAGATAATTAAAGAAATGAGGACAGTTTTTTTTATTGTTGCTCTTTTCTTTTCTTTTCTTTTCTTTTCTTTTCTTTTCTTTTCTTTTCTTTTCTTTTCTTTTTTTTTCTTTTCTTTTCTTTTTTGTGTTCTTTTTCTCTCTGTCTCTTTGAGCAATGGTCAAGAAAATATAATTTTTGGAACTCAATAAGCACATCTTTGCCTAATACTCTAGGTGGCTTAGTATCAATTTATTGTTGTGCAACATTATAAAACATAGTTTTATCTCACAAAAATCTGTTTTGCTGGTAGTTTTTCTATATGTATGTTTTAATTTATTGAAAAATGAAAAGCATTGGCCAGGAGATAGAAATTTAAACACATTTTCAGCTTAATAATGAGTTTGAGTTTCTAAAAGCATAGTCAAACATGTCATGTACATATTGTAAAGACCTAGCACCACTCTTGCATGTTGTGAAAAGCTTTAAATGTGTCATTAGCATACAAGATCCCACAGCCATAGAATTTTACATACTGCAGAATTACTTAATTTATAGCACTTTTATTCAACTAATAAATTTTCCTTTGTAATGATTTGTGTTTTAAGACTTTAGTCTATAGATTCATTTTTCACAGTGGCAAGTTCAGGAACTTACTAATTTTTTCTTAAGTTCTTTTTTCTTAACAACCACCAAGTTATGAAAAAAAAAATCCATTGCTTCTGCAAAGTAATGCAGATTCAAAGTCTGCAGTATATAAAATTTTATAGGCGAAGCTCTTGTAATTTTATTGCAGCAGGCTATTCACACATGCCAGCATAGCATACGGGACTGCAGTGGTCTGGCAAAAGGCCTATGAGACAGAAATATATTTCTTGGAAAATCCTGTAACTTGACAAAAAGTGTATAATATATTTATTTCTGCCTTAGTTTTAGGTTTCTACCACCAGAACACTTCTGAATTTTTATCTTCTATACTGTTCCACTGTGATACTTGATGTTTTTGGTTTTTTGTCATTTTTTTTTTGTATTCAATGTAATTACTAATGATAATTAAATGACCATCTATTAAGTCTTTCCTATATTCTGGGCACTGGGGGTACAAAGCTGACTAAAACAGAGTAGATATTGTGAAAGAACTCATGATCTAGCATGGGAATTAGGTAATTAAGTAGTAATTACAAAACACAATTATACTAATAGTAAGTAATCATTCAGTATTTATTATATGCAGGACACTTTGTTTAAAGTTTTACATATTTATTATTCTATTCAAAGATCACACCATCTCTGGGAGACAGAAATGAGACAAGAGCAGCATCTTCAAACAATGTCAAAGCTTTGAGAGGAAGGCTGAAAATTGTTATTAATAACTTTATCTAGAGAGAGTTTTACACTTTTCAGAGTATTTTCTCATGTGTCCTTTAATCTTACACAGCCTTATGTGGTAATAAGTCAGATATAATTATTTCCATTTTGCAAGGAGCAGAGAAAGTTCCCACTAGTATGGGGAAAGTTGGAATTTAGTACCCAGGGGCTATGCAACTTCTTCAGTTCTCCTTCCATTATTTTGTACAACTTTAATTTTAAAGAAGTTCCATTTGGGATAATGTGTTTCTATTTTTATTGGCAGTTGCTCCTTTTTTAATCTTCAATCAAAATCCACTTATGATCTTAGAATGACATGTGGCTAGTTTTCTTGCCCTCTTACCGATAACTTTTCTAGTGTTAGGATTTAAAAAGGCTCAGAAATCAACAAAGTCCAACCTTACTTACCCTGTACTGGTGGGTGACAATTCTAACTTGAGTTTAAGGGTTTTCTCTCCGTTAAAATGAGTGTCCTAAAGGATTATACGTATTAAGCAATTGTTAGTCAGTAACCTTTCAGAATATTTCAGGGCATGAAGCAATTTTGACTCTAACAATTAATTAGTAGAGTGGACAATTCATCTAACCACCCAAAGCAAAGGACACTGCAGAAGCATTCACAGCAACCAGAGGTCAGTTTGAAGCAGTTGTGAAAAGTAGGAATGAAAAGTAACCAGTGGAATAATAATAACAAGCAGAAGAAGCACCCATATGATATCAGACATCCTTTTTAGTGCTTTATACAAAGTGTTACCATAATTTTATGCAGTCACTATTGTTATCATCTTTATTTTAATAAGGTGTACAGAATTGTTGATATATACTAGAGCATCAGACTAGAATCAGGGTTTCCATTCACTATGTTATGCTATCCATGAAATAAGACTTCAACGTTTTTCAATTTTTTTGATGGAACTGTCCCTGGAAAGCTCATCAAATGTTTATCATCTCTGAGATATATAGTTGTAGGTATAGCTAGAAACATAGGAAGCTATTGAGTGGGATATTTCAATTTATTCTAGAACTGCAGCTAAATTATAAGGTGAGTAGAATGGGCTTTCAGGGTCTCACATTTTATGTTGAGACCCATCCCCAGCTGGGATCAACCACCACTCTGGCAGATTCCTAAACAACCTAAGCTCAGAGAATGGGACCCACCATGCACCACCAGTGGCTTGTCCCCCAAGTCTGTTCCTGCCACCATCTTCTAGATCAATATAAAAGAAGAGCTAGAATGGGGAAACTCAAATGTTATAGACTGCAGCACTTGTGGAAAGAAATTATTCCTTTGTTTTGTTTTTTGGGATTGCTTTTCTTCCTCACAGCAAAGAGGTGCTGAAACAGAATAGTAGAGACTGCACAAGTCTACATCAAGTGAGAATTTTATTTTTCTAGTAAAGATTGCCTAGTCAAAGAACTTAATGACTTTCTTTATAATGACACTAGAAAAGGAAGAAAAAATTGGGGAAAGATGACATAGAGGCATATGTTGGGTTGCAAGTCTCTAGGAATATCCAGCCAGAATTCTCAGTTTCTTTTTTTTTTAATGTTTATTTATATGTGTGTGTGTGTGTGTGTGTGTGTGTGTGTGAGAGAGAGAGAGAGAGAGAGAGAGAGAGAGAGAGAGAGAGAGCACAATCAGGGGAGGGTTAGAGAGAGAGGGAGACAGAATCCAAAGCAGGCTCCAGGCTCCAAACTGTCAGCACAGAGCCCCACGCAGGACTTGAACTCTAACTTAATTTCTAATTAAATGTTTCTAACGTTAAGATGGATCTTGGGTATAGTCCATTGCTTGTGAAGACTATGTGAGATTGTGAGAGAGGCTTTGCTTGGACTGCTCATGCCTGAGATGCATAATAAAGGAATGAAGCCTGCAGGCCAGCTCTGGGGGATAAACCTCTCAGGAGATTAATAAAACTTATATGAGGCATCTGGAAGGGCCCCACCATCACATACAGCCAGCACTCAACTACATGAGCTCACAGACAATGTTCTAGATCAGCATGTCAAAAGTAACAAGGAAAGAATGACAGTGAAGGGTGGTGACACTTATCCTTTCCTTTTTCCTCCTCCCTAGCCTAATATAAGAAGAGGTAGTGCACATAAAAGCAGCAGAGAAAAAGAAGTTTGAGTAAAGTACAGACCACAGATAAATGGAACAGGTGCTTGAGAGGGGGAAGATTAGAGTTTTGAAACAGATACGAGATTAATGTTAAAAACAACAACAACAACATTGAATCATTAGAATCAGAAAGGGACTGTTAATAAAAGAACAAGTGACAAAAAGTTATAGAATCTGATTACACAGCTATTCAGAGAACAGCTGATGGAAAAGAAATGGGATTGTGACAATGTATATTCAGAGAATATGTACCAGGAAATTAACAGTTTTCATGTGTACACCTTCAAAGATTAAGAGTTCTCAGCAAACCAGGTGTGTGTGTGTCTATGTGAGTGTATAAATTATTGCAAACACACACACATATTTCTTTAACTTAGGTGATATTATGCTTCTAAATTACAATTTCCCTTCCACCTTAATATATTACTGTTACCAATAAGCAACTGAAATTCTCAGAAGTAATTTTTATTTCATTCAAAAATATAATAGATTAATTCTGAAGAGTTCTGTGGAATACCTCAGAGATGGGGTAGAAACTAAATAATACATACATAATATTTTCAGCAAGGTACTTTCCCGACAACACTTTTTATGTTTTATATAAATATGCACCTTTAACCCACCAAGTTTCCAGATTTTTGTTTGTTTGGACATTGCCTTAAATATTTTTGCTAATTCCTCTTTTTACATAGCAGGTGACTTAGATTTTTTTTAATAATGCACTATATGCACCTGTTCCACTAGCAGATATGCATGCACACACACACACACACACACACACACACACACACACATACACACTCACCAGTATTTCACCTATGGTGCAGTTGTACACAGGAGGATCTCTATGGATGCTCATTTTGTTTTTAAAAGTTAAATAATTGCTATTAATGAAATCACTAACGATTTATTTACCCACAAATATTTATTATCTATCATGCATGTCAGGCACTGTGTTGGGCAGTAGAAGTCCCACACTGGGCAAGAACACAGTCTCTGTGTTCACACATTTATAATTTGTTGGGAAAAGTAGGCAAGTAAAAATGTGTCCTGCCATACAGTATGATAAGTAGAGGTAAATACAGAGTAAAAACAAATTCTTAATCTAATGAGAATATGACATTTAAGATGAAGCTAAAGGAAGCGTCATAGAGTTACAGCCAGCCAGTGGAGAGTGAAGCGTGTTTCACAATAAGGGAAATAGCAGTTATTACCCAGTGGCCACTATATGCCAGGCAGGATTCTAATCACCTTATATGCATGAATTATCAATTAGGTACTATTTATTTACCAATTTACAAAGAAGAAAACAGAGGCACAGAGAGACAGAAACTTCCCAGTGTCAGAGTTAGAAGGTCCCACAGCCAGGATTCAAATGTACAGTCGGGATTCAGGGACTGTGCTTTTTGCCACCCTGCAGTGCCAACCTGCCCCAGGCCTTCAGAAACTCGAGTGTATGTTTGTGGGATCTTTCTGGCTCACTCTGGCTTTGGTAGAGGACAGGAGCCGAGAGTCACTGGAGTGAAGGGATAGGCAGACTCTAGATGAGGAAGGGGTGTTAGATACTAGTGATCTGGCCTTTATTACAGATAGTCAAGTGTTTGATGCAGAGTATTCTCGTATGTCTTCAATCCAATCCCCTGGCTGCAGTGCGGATGTCAGAATAGGTGAGTGATCAGGCTGGTGTTGGGACATCAGTCAAGAGGTCTTTGCAGTAATCAAGGTATGAAGTATTGATGCCTGGTCTAGGAATGGAGATAAATAGATGCCTCCTGGTGTTTCAGGGACAGCAAAGGGTCATAATTTTTCTATAGAAATTTCTTTAAACAGCATAATGGAAATTAAAAACTTGCCACCACTCATATCTCTGTTGTAGCAGCCTCTGTTATGTTACCCATCTTACTCTGTTGGGTTACCCTTGAATATTCAATAGGGAGACTCCATAACCTCAGAATAATTCCTACTAAGTTATACATAAATAGGGGGCTGCAGGATGGAAAAAAGTATTTAACAAAACCTCCCTTAGAGAATAGTTATGTCAGTTATATAAAATGTCAATTACACGACACAGAATTCTAGAATACCAGAATAAGAACTGGAAATATTTATAAAACACTACCTAAAAAGTTTAAGTTTTACAAACATGGCACATAAAGTGTATTTATCTATACATGGATGAATTTAAAAGAAAAAAAGTTTTTATCTATACATGGGTAAAGAAAAATGTATTTATTTATACATGGATGAATTTAAAAGAATAAAGTTTAATAATGTCTCAAATTTTCAAAGCAGTACATAGACTTTTATTGTGGAATTCTCAAAACTCCCATTAGGCAACTAAATATTTCACTAATATTTAGCAGATGCATCAAATAAACAAGGTGCTTAAGAAGGATATGACATTTCTATGCAACTAATTCTTATACTGCTTTATAAAGAGATGGCTTAGGCTCAAACATCCTGCTAAGGAAGTAAATTAAAATCACATAATTCTAGAACTGTATGAAATATAGGGATAAGATATTCTAGTGAAGCTAAATCATAAAAGTGTGGTAAGATTAGTTGTCTTTATTAACAATAAGTTATCATTATGTTTGTCAATTATTTTCACTTTCAAAATAGGAATAAAATGGGGCTATCCTTGATCCATGAAAGTTTATAACGGCTATAGATGCCATCTGTCACAATGTGTGTTATAGCCAAGAGAAAACAAGGCAAGACTGCTGACCTGGACCAACCTCTATTCAGTGAGAAATTAAAAAAAAAAAGCACAGTTGTGAAAAATTAAGTCAACTATGATAATTTAAGTAGCAATGACAGGACAAGGATTAATTTATTGATCTCCATTCTAGGACTCAATCTCTTATAATTCCTCATTTAGGATTCACTTTAGTCTTATTTCCTTGATTAAAGCATAACTAAATGTTCTCATATGTCTCTTTTCACGGACTAAAAAAAGCATTTTCAAACCATGTCACAACAGTAACAAAATTATAAATGTAGAAGTTAGCAGGACTGAAGATACTCTGTGAAATTAGAGAAAATAGAGAATAAATGATTTTAGAAGGAAAACATGAATATTAATATACACATCAAATTCCAAAAGAAATAGGCAGTGTATATTATAAAATTGTAATTTGTATGGAGAAATAAAATTAACTTTTGTCTTCCAGTTGGAGCATTTTAAAATTGGTGAGTCATGAAACATGGAATGAAGTAAGATAATTTATTTTGATTTTGTTTTTTGTCCTTAATAATGCCACCCTGTAAGGTAATAAAGTTATATACTAACAATCTGAGAATACAATGAATGTGGTAATGCTAACTAATATATTTTTCTGATTAAAACCTTACTTGCAACATGGCAAGAAACCAGCTTCTTCCACAATCTCCTGGTTTTAGCAACACCCTTGACTGACTTATGATCTGACACTGTCCACAACTGTCCACATGAGTTACTCTTTCCTATGGATGATGGTCATCACCTCTTCTGATCCATATGAAGGATATGGGCACTATCATTCTAGGACTGAGATCCACTGAGTCTCTCCCTACTGTTTCCTGTGTCTGCAGATTTCAGACCACACTATCAAAGATAGGGTCCAACTTAGCTCTCTGATTAGAGTGAAGCATGGTAAACTAGAATACATCCTAGAATTTCCTTCTTCCTCAACAGCCACCCTGATACTCTGGGTCTGGGCACTGTCTCTAGGTACAATCAGTGCTCAGGTAATCAAATCAGAATTTTTCTTTGAAGATCCCATTGTTCCTATACTTTTATTCACAATATAAAAAGTATATTCACAATATAAAAAGTATATTCCTATACTTTTTATCCCAAATGGCCTGTCTTGCTTTCTTGTTACCTATGTCCTCTCTCCACTATGCTTACTACTCTTCACATATGTTCAGTCTCTTCTCCTTGAGTAAGCACATTCTCTCTTGCTTTCCTAACTCAAGGTCACATCAAAATCTTTCAATCTTGAACTTTACACATTTGTTTTGTTAGAACGTAGCAAGGCTAATTATGCAAATTATCACCTATTACTGTATTAACTTCCCAGTTAATGTATGTATGTAGTGTATTAACTGTTAATGATGTATGTACTGTATTAACTTCCCAGTACATGCATTATTTTTACTGACCTGAAATAAAATGTTTTCCCTCCTATTATTCACATTTTTACACTTTTGAATCAGAATACTTCTTATAACCAAACTATATATTTAATGATGTATCTTACACATTTTTTTCTACACAGTTGTTATTAAATTATTCTGCATTTTGAAATTTAAGAACACAGTATGAAAGTGCCTCTTGAAAGTGACTCTTGTACTACTAGGAAAGATATTCCATGGGGAATTTGGCATTTGACATTTCACATTACATCGTATAATCAGATTTTACAATGTGAACATCATATTGTATATTTAAAAATAAACTAAAAATTAATAAAGTGCTCTGCAAGGCCCATAAATTTAAATAAGGACAATTTTTTTTCAAATTATATAAATGGAAGAAAAAGTGGCATCTCGATAATCAACTAAACATGTTTCTCAACTTATAATCAGTATAATAAATAGTTACAGTAGTCCAACATAGTGCTAATTTCTTTAAATGTCTGTATTTGTTCCTCAAATTAACATAATATGAGGGATGATTATAATCCTAATTAAAAAAAAATATTGTTCTAAAACAATTGCTACAGCAAAACTGCCAAAGGCACAGCAATTCCTAGTACAAGAATTATTGAAAATTCTACTACTGAGAATGCTGTCCTAGGCTCTTGCCATACCGATGACCCTGAAGCACAGTTCTTTCTGGATCCTAGAGATATCTATATCCTACTGGTGGAGAAATAAGAAATCATTACAACTTACAACATGTAAAATTCAATCTGGACAGCTAGGATAATGGAGATGGAATTTTGATGATAGTGGTGTTTTTGGACCATTGAGTAGGAACTGAGAAAGCACAAAACATAAAAACAATATTGTAGTTGTTAAATGTAGTTGAAATATCGTAATATCCTTAAAAATATGAAAACTGCTTGAGACATTTATAAAAAGAATGTTTTATCACATTCAAAAAATATGACTAACACAATTATAGGTTACAAACTGAAAGACCTAAGACAATATTACTAGAATTTCATTTGCTTACAAATTAAGCTAATGGTATATGTTGTCCAATACAGTGGCCACTAGTCATATATAAATATTGAGCATTTGGAATGCTGTTAGTCTTAAGATGTACATACCACAGTTTGAACACTAAGTAAAAACAAATAATGTAACGTATTCCATTAATAATTTTTGTATTGATAACAAGTTAAAATGTTAATATTTTGAGTATATGGGACTAAATTATATATATTACCAAATTAATTTTACATGTATCTTTTTATTTTTTAGGTATAATTCCTAGAAAATGTAAAATTGCCTATATTTTTCACATTGTGGCTTTCTACTGGATAACAATATGAATGTATACTTCACATTGCTAAAAGATGACTCAGAATGCAACTCCCCTTCTGCAAATAGACATGTGAACCTAAAAGTTTCTTATATAATACTATCTAGTTAGTGTTTTGTTTTATGTATTTTGTTAAAGGCTACATTGTATCATTGGTACTCATTTAGTCAAAATCAGGAAAAACTGTTTCTAGACAACATAGGTTTTGTCCTCTAGCCTAATTCTTCCCCAAAGTATAATATGTATACCGTTGTGTAGCGTGTTAAAAATGTAGATTCTGGCTCAGTAGCTCTGGGTGGAGCCTGAGATTCTCATTTCTAACAAGTGCCCAGGTGATGTTGATGCTGCTCTGGGTAATTTGAGCCACAAACTTCTACATGACAAAGGTGTTCCAATGTACTTGATCTCAAATTAGAAATCAATGGTGCTAAAAATGCACACTGAAGTATTTGAGCTTATAAACTAATAGTTTATTACTATTACTATTTGTATATTTAACTTAAACTATTTAGCTTACTTCTTTAAAAATATTTTCTGAATGTAAATTCATATTTTCTACAACAATTCAGGAAAATAAGGGAAAGCATAAATGAGAAAATGAGCATCATGTGACTCCACCAAACATAAACCATCATTGCATTTTTACGTATTTGTGTCTAATACTATTGCTGTTCAGCTTGTTTTAATAGAAGTTTGATAGTATTGTAAATACTGCTTTGCAATAGTTTTCCTTCATCTTCTTATGTTGTAAACATTTACCCATTTTCTGATAATGGTGTCTACACAATGCTTAATAGCAGCTTATTACTCTATCATATCGATATACTAAATATTCTTAGATAATTCCCACTTATTAGTCACTTGTATTGTTTCCAATTTTATGTGATTATCAACAATGTTGTAATGAACAACTTTGTCTGAAGTTTCTTTGAAATATTTCAATGAAGCAGGCATTTTTTAGTGCTTATAAGTATATGGCTTAGAAGAGCAAACCCCATTAATAAAAAATTATGAAAGATGGTATTGGTTTATATAAATCTAATTTCTTCCATTAACATTTGGAGTATTTAGATTATGCCTATAAACCTGAAAGTATTACCTGTTATAAAACTAGGAAGAAAAACAATATATGGACAAATAATCAATTTGCTTATTGTTCTCATGACAGTTTGTCTGAGATCTTTGATATTCTTTATTGAACTTTATATTTTGCTTCTTCATGAATTAAAAGTATATATGTTCTTATAGTGGGTCTTCTAAGTTGAAGGTTTTGGATCCTGGAGTACATATATTAATTTTCTGAAGAATTTTCTAGATTTATTTGAAATCCACGTGTCCCATCCCAAATGCATACACGTAATATGTGTTCATAATAACTTTAAAGGAAACAGTGTACTTTATAATAAATGTATCCAAATATTAAAAACAACTTTAGTTATCAAATTATCATTTTCTTTTGACAAGCAGTAACTCATAAATTGTAAAACAGTTAACATGCTTAGTCATTACTGGTAACTTCAAAGAAGTTCAAAATTAATGTGATTCCTCGGTAAAACACTTTACTAAGTTCTTGTTTTAATTTTATTACTGATTTGCAGCAAAGATACATATTTAGAAATATAACTTAAAACTTTTCTGATTAAGTCTTGGGGGATTTTCTGTGCTGTAGAAGAAAGGACATAAACTTTCTTGTTAGACTTGGTTTAAATATCATCCCAACTATTTGTGTGCTTTCATCCTTGGACAATTAATTAATCTCTCTGATCCTGTTTCTTTATCTGTAAATTAGTGTCGATACTACCCATATTACATAACTATAAGAGTAAAATGTAATGCATTTAAAAGGTTGAAAATAGAGTCTGGAAGTAATGGACATTAATCTGTTTTAGCAAAAATATTATTTAAAAAATCACAAAAAAAAAGAGATATAATCATTGAAGTGTGGACAGGAAGAGAGAGGCTAGTAGGTGAGACTTTATTCATTAAGCTTGTATTTCCATTATTACTACTGAAGCCTATGTATAGAATTTGTATTTCCAAAGAATACAAAATATATTTTTGATGTGGAACAACTATTTACCTAGGTTCTCAAGCCTTAAACCTTTATCTCAGTATTTCCTTTACTTCCAACAAATCAAGCTAGCTCTACCATAAAAATATATACTTAGTCTATTTTATTTCCATGATCCCTGTCATCACGCTAATTCAGGTAATCCTCTATCATTTAGGCTTTCTCTGTTTTGTAACAAATTTATTGAGGTGCAATGGACATAAAATAAAACTGCACGTGTTCACTATGTAAAATTTGATACATATATCAAATTGTGAGACTATTACCACAATGAAGAGAGTGAATATACCCCTCATCTGCAAAAGGTTCCTCAGCCCACTTGTAATCCTCTGTTGTTTCACTTCTCAACATCTCCACACAATTTTCTGCCCTCTGTCAAGATACATTAGTTTCCACTTTCTCAAGTTTACCTAAACAGAATCGGTGTATACTCTTTTAGTTTGTATTCTTTCACTTAGTATGATTATTTTGAAATTACTCAATGTTTTTGTGTGTATCAAAAATTCATCCTTTTTATTGCAGATGAATATTCCATTGCATGAAGATACCACAATTTGTTTATCCATTATCCTGCTGATGGACATTTGAATAGTTTCCAGATTGGGAGTATTACAAATGAAGCTGCTATGAAAATTTATATACAAGTCTTTACATGAACATATGCTTTGTTTTCTCTTAGGTAATTATTAGGAGTAGAACCACTGGATTTTGTGGTAGGTGAATATGTAACATTTTAAAAACTGCCAAACTCTTTTCCAACATGGTTGTACTATTTTACTTTCCTATTAGCAGGGTATGAGAAATGAAGTTCTTCCACTTCTCACCAACATTTGATATGGTCAGTCTTTTAAATTTTAATCTAGAATGATTAAATTTGTTAGAATATAAGTTTGTAGTGGGATCTTTATGGTATTAATTTTGCATTTCCCTAATGACAAATGATGTTAAGCATCTTTTTGTGTGTTTATTTGTCATTTCTATATTTTCTTGGGGAGGAAGGAATTCAAAACTTCTGTTCTCCCCTTTAAAAAATATTTGTTTTCTTCTAATTGAATTTTTAGAGTTCTTTCTATACAAGTTATTTTTTTTTAAATCAGGTATGTGATTCATAAGTGTTCCTTCTTAGTCTGGTGTTTACATTTTCACTACCTTACCAGCATCTTTGAGTGAGGTGACTTGAATTTTGAAAATTCCAATTTATTTTTTTTTCTTTTTGAATCATGCCTTTGGTGTTTTATTGGAGAATTCTTTGCCTAAGACAAAGTCCCAAAATTTTTCTCTTATATTTTTTCTTCCAGAGTTTCATAGCGTTATGTTTTTAAGTTTATTTATTTAGAGATATAGAGACATGTGAGTGGGGCAGAGAGAGAGGGAGACAGAGAATCCCAAGTAATCTCCACACTGTCAGCATGGAGCCTGATGTGGAGCTCGAACTCATGAAACTGTGAGATCATGACCTGAGCTGAAACCAAAGAGTTGGATGCTCCTATAGCATTATGTTTTATTTATAAGTCTATAATATATCTTGAGTAATTTTTATGTGGAATAAAGTATGAATCAAGTTTATATTGGTTATCTACTTGTTTCAGCACAAATTGTTGAAAAGACTAAACTTTCTCTACTGAATTGCCTTTGCACCTTTGTAAAAAGTCAATTTCCCATTTATGTATGGTTCATAATTGTATTTAGTCCAGTAACAGCCAAGTGTCATAATTACTGGAGTTGGTGTTTGTAATGGTTAATTTTATGTGTCAATTTGGCTAAGACATGATACCTAGATAATTGGTCAAATTCATTGTCTGGATGGTGTTGTAAGGGTAATTTTTCATATAAGATTAGTATGTAAATCTGTAGACTGACTAAAGCTACTAATAGTGAGAGAACTTCATCCAATCAGTAAAAGGGATTAAGAAAAAACAGACTAAGGTCTTGAGAGGAAGAGGAAATTCTGCCTTTTTACTGCCTTCAGATTCAAGCTACAATATCAACTCTTCCCTGGGTCTGCATTTTGCCAGCGTACCCTGCAGATTTTAGAATTGGCAACCTCCTAGTCATGTGAGTCAATTTCTTAAAATAATCCTAATAAATCTCTATTATCTATCTATGAATCTAGCTAACTAGCTAGCTAGCTATCATCTATCTATCTACCTACCAACATCTCTATCTCTTCTTATTGGTTCTGTTTCTCTGGAGAACTCTGGCTAACATAGTAATATACAATATCTTTTCTTAATTTGGGCATTGTTTGCAAATACTGAACCTACTCAAGCTAGTTTAATAACAACAAAAAAAGTTATAGTTACTAGCGTTTTTCCAAACACAGTAGTCTCAAGAGCAATTGGAAGCAGGGATTTAAATGTCATTGGAGCACCCTTTATACTTTTTATGATTCTCTTCCTTTCAGTGTTTTTTTTTTTTTTTTTCTCTCTCTCTCTCTGTCACTCAGAAAGACTGCCTTTCTCTGCTCCACAGAACTATCCAAAAGGCAGAAATGTGGTTCTGGTGGTCCCTGAGATTTATCTCTCTCTTTTTTTTATTTTGAAGAGTGACTATCTTCCATCCATACGTCTAAAAAATTAATGGGTGAATCTCATTGGCCAGCTTAGGCAAGGTGTGTTTAATCAATTGTAGCTGTAAGTGGGGACAAAATATAAAATGGATATTCATCCTGGAACCACATAGATGATATGCAAGATGAGACTGATAATAAAGAAGGAGGGTTCTGGACAGGCAAATGGCATTCATTATATTTATTTTCAGAAGCAGTAAAAGTTCTAAATTTTTAACATGATGCAGAAGTAATCAACGTATTATAAACTCTAGTTTTGATTGCTTGTGGAAAATGTCAATTCTGTCTGTCTTAGACATTAAGATCAAATCAGAATATAAAATTTAAGTTCAATGTGATTATCCAGAGAGTCTATACAAAATGCTTCATCCAAATCAGACTTTTGGCTCTGACTCCATTTAGTTGTACTGTATGAGACTATTTGATTTCATTTTGTGTTATCAATTCCTTGAAAGTTTTGCAGGATTTAGTGTAGAGATCACATTCTCTGACCGCTCTGTATAAATTGTCAAATTCTTCTCTGCTCAGCTCCTTATCTGTCTTTGCTTTTCATATTACTTGTCACAACTTGTAGTATTTATTTGTTATTTTCTGTATTTTATTTTGTTTTGTGTTTGTACTTAAGAATGTAAACTCCACAATGGGTGGGGCTATGCTGTTTTGTTTATAGCTATATCCCAGCACTTAAAAAAGTATTTAGTGAAAATTAATGATTCATTGTTTAATAATGAAATATAAATTATGATCCTTTATATTTTCATGTTTTTTTAAAAGCATGTAAATGCATTTACAAACACAGGGTCCATTATTGAAAGGGTGTGAGTGATGAAAAGGCCAAACTGAAGATCCGGTGCTTTTATAATACATTCCGAAAAGGTCTAGTCATCTTAACTCATCTCATCCTTCAAAATCAGTGATCTAGCACTCACATTTACAAATTTTCCTTGAATTTTTCATGTACCCCTGCTCAATGTGTCAAGTGTGACAGAACAGATGTAGTCAGTGAGTGATCAAACAGATGTTTCATTTGTCTTACCATTCATTATAATGTCATAATTGACAGCACAACCATGCAACTTGTCAAGTATCCAGAAATTATTCTTGGCTTCTTTATAAGGATATTCATAGTTTTAAAAAAATCCTATAAAACATTTGGAAAGTTAAAATATTTTTCTTAAAAAAATGTCATTATTGGGTAGTATTAAGCAGTGAGCAAACTTGTTTTCAAGTTACAACAATATAAAATGAATTTTTGTCACACTGTGAAGCAATCATGGGTACCATGGAGACTGGTTCAATGAAATTACCATACAGCCCCTGTCTGATGCTTAATTTCAGGCCTTAGGTCATCCATGAACTGCATATAGACAATTCCCCAAACTCCAATCCTTCAAAATAGATAAAAGTGTAAATTTTTAACACATATGTTGGTACTATTTGTTATATCCATTATGTGCTTTGATGATATTAATGATGTTTTCAACATTCTTGGAAAGATTCTCTGTTTATAATGTCCCTTACCCACTCTCATAGTTAGTGTTGGGGGTATTTATTTTTATGATCTACAGTAAAGGTTTGGTGGGACTTTCTGTGTAGACTTTGTATATTTTATTTATTTATGTGTTTATTTGTTTATTATTTTTCAATCAATTTCTATCTGTATTTATTGGATATTTGTTTGGTATTGTTTCATTTTTGATCCTTAGCATTTGTTAAGGGAATATGTTTTTCAGTCCGAAATATTTAAGAAATATTTTCCTTGAAAACAATTGTATTAAAATCAAATCAAATTAAATTAGATGCTGAATTCCACATATGAGTGAAATCATATGTATTTGTCTTTCCCTGACTGACTTATTTCATTTAGCATAATAGTCTCTAGCTCTATCCACATTGTTATGAATGGCAAGATTTCATTATTTTTTATGGCTAATATTCTGTTGTATATACCACATCTTCTTATTTGGAATTTAAGAAACAAAAAAGAGGAACATGGGAGGTAAAAGAGAGAGAGAGAGAGAGAGAGAGAGAAACCATAAAGCAGACTCTTAACTTTAAAGAACAAACTGAGAGTTGCTAGAGCTGGAGGGGAGGTGGGTGGCAGGATGGGCTAAAAGGGTGATGGGTATCAAGGAAGTCACCAGTTGTGTTATATATAAATGATGAATCACTGAATTCTACTCCTGAAACTAATATACACTGTATGTTAACTAACTTCAATTTGAATAAAAAATTGAAACTAAAAAAAAATATAAAAATAAAAATTAGATGCTGAATTATCCTCTGAGATGGGAGAAAACTATGGTACTAAGTATTTTGGAGGCCCTTTACAGAATCCAAGAAGCTTACAAAGTGCCTAAAAACCTAAGGAAGGGCTTTTGCTCTCCAGCCGATTGTGGTTATTGCTGACTTCCTATTTTTGTGCTCTTTCAAAGCCATGTTTCTCTTTACTTTCAATTTTCCATGTCTCTTACGGGGCATAGGCATATTTTCTGAGGCTGAGAATATCTGGGCAGAGATGTCTATCTTACCTGGGTATCCTATATAACTACACCTTCCAAGAATTTACCAGTTCCTTCCTGAAGTCGATAGACCAGGGCATGAATCCTGGCCAATATGCTGAACTTTCTCCCTTCCTAATGTCCACATATCTCCTCCTTAGGAAGTTATCCATGGGTGCCTGGGTGGCTTAGTTGGTTAAACGTCTGACAATTGGCCTTGTCTCAGGTCTTGACCTCATGGTTTGTGAGTTCAAGACCTACATTGAGCTCCAAGACAACAGTGTGGAGTCTCCTTGAGAATCCTTCTCTCTCCCTTTCTTTCTGCCTCCCCCACCCATGCACATTTGGTCTCTTTCTCTTTCTCTCAAAATAAATAAATAAACTTAAAAAATAAAGTAAACAAAATGAAGTTATCCAGGTTTCTTCCTACCTCTGTTACTTTACATCATCTTTTCTAAGACCTTAAAGTCATAGAAAAGTGGAGATTTTGTCTTTCAGAATTTTCTACTTTGTGTTCTGTAAAATTTCCTGAGGAAAGGAAATATGAAACTCTACCTATATGTTTGGAATTAAGAGAGGAGAGAAATGATATAAAATGAAAATTAATATCTCAAAACATTAACCAGGCACACCTATTTTTATCTACCTGTTTTTCACAATTCACATTTCACTTTTAAATGATGAAGATGATATATAGCAGTGTTAAGAGGTAGGATGGAATAAAGGAATAATTTTATTCATGACTCCAAATAAACATGTGTTTTATACTTCGTTGGTTATGCAGAGTTCCCACAACAATCCCCCATCTTTCTCTAGATGATATATATATATATAGAGAGAGAGAGAGAGATGAAGCAAGACTGATGACTCAGTAGATTACTAGATTACTAAATCAAATTAATCTTATAGTGTCCAAGATCAGTTTAAGAGGGTTATTGACACTGTAACAGAATCCAAAGAGATTCAGATCTTTATGAGAAGACCATGAACCTGGGAACAAGAGGAGATAAACAAGTAGCCTGGAAGCAAGCATATAAGACTTTTTTTTTTTCAGGGAGGAAAGACTCCCCAAGGAGTTTACATGTTTAATTTGTAAACTATAGAATCTATATTTATGGACTATAAATAAATGTTTGGAATTTTTTAATGTAATCCAACTTGCAAGATTTATTTGATACATTTAATTTCTGAGGAAGATGGTGGCATGGGCTCACTGCGTCCTACTGATCACTTAGATTCCACCCACATCTGCCTAAATAATGCAGAAAACCACCAGAAGACTAAAAGAATGGACTCTCTGGAGCCAAGCGTAGATGAGAGGCCCACAGAAGAGGGTAGGAAGGGCAGAGAGGTGGTGCACGCTACACAGACTGGCAGGAGGGAGACGGGGCCGTGGAGGGGCAGCCCGCCAGGCAAGGCAGAGCCCCCAAGTCTGACTTGCAAAAGCAGAGGGGCCAGATGGAGTGAGTTCTGACAGCCAGCGACTTAACATCTGGAATGTTGTAAGTGAACAGCTCTGCTCAGAGAGTGGGAGGGCTAGAGGACAACGGGAGGGAGAGTTGCTGAGCCCTGGAGGACAGAGCTCACTCAGCTTGGTGGGGAACAAAGGTGCTGGGAAGCACCATCTCCCTTGTCCATCCCCAGCCAAAATCCCAAAGGGAACCAGTTCCCCTCAGGAAACTTGCTTGCACCACGCAAACACCCACCGCTGTGCTTCTGTGGATCCATCCCTCTGATGTGTCTGCCTCCCTCCCAATGCCGTAGGGCCCCTCTCACCACCAAAGGCAAAGAGAGCTGAACCTGCCCCTCTGGCCCCTGTGCACCTTGCAGATCCACCCCGGATAAACACCAGATCCCATAGAAGCAGCACCACAAGCCTGGCAGTGTACAAGTAACCCAGACAGGGGCCACACCACTCCACAGTGAGTCTTGCCCCTGGGAGAGAGGAAGATAAGGTACACACCAGTCTGACTGTGGCCCCAGCAGTGGGCTGGGGGCAGACATCAGGTCTGACTGTGGCCCCGACCACCAACACAAGTTACTCCAGACAGCACAGGGGAAGAGCTTTGCATTTCTGCGCCATTCCAGGACTATCCAAAATGACGATATGGAAGAATTCTCCTCAAAAGAAACTCCAGGAAGTAGCAACAGCTAATGAACTGATCAAAAATGATTTAAGCAATATAACAGAGCATGAATTTAAAATAATAATCATAAAATTAATTGCTGGGTTTGAAAAAAGTATAGAAGACATCAGAGAATCTATTACTACAGAGATCAAGGCATTAAGAAACAGTCAGGAGGAGCTAAAAATGTTATAAATGAGGTGCAAAATAAAATGGAGGTGACCACAGCTTGGACTGAAGAGGCAGAGGAGAGAATAGGTGAATAAGAAGATAAAATTATGGAAAAAGAGGAAGCTGAGAAAAAGAGAGATAAAAAAGTCCAGGAGTATGAGGGGAGAATTAGAGAACTAAGTGATGCAATGAAACATAATACTATACATATAATAGGTATTCCAGAGGAGAAAGAGAGAGAGAAAGGTGCTGAAGGTGTACTTGAAGAAATCATAGCTGAGAACTTCCCTGATCTGGGGAAGGAAAATGGCATTGAAATCCAAGAGGCACAGAGAACTCCCTTCAGACATAACTTGAATCAATCTTCTGCACGACATATCATAGTGAAACTGGCAAAATACAAGGATAAAGAGAAAATTCTGAAAGCAGCTAGGGATAAACATGCTCTAATATATAAAGGGAGACCTATAAGACTCGTGACCGATCTCTCTACTGAAACTTGGCAGGACAGAAAGGAATGGCAGGAGATCTTCAATGTGATGAACAGAAAAAAATATGCAGCCGAGAATCCTTTATCCAGCAAGTCTGTCATTCAGAATAGAAGGAGAGATAAAGATCTTCCCAAAGAAACAAAAACTGAAGGAATTCATCACCACTAAACCAGCCCTACAAGAGATCCTAAGGGGGATCCTGTGAGACAAACTACCAGAGACATTGCTACAAGCATGAAACCTACAGACATCACAATTACTCTAAACCCATATCTTTCAATAATAACACTGAATGTAAATGGACTAAATGCTCCAACCAAAAGACATAGGGTATCAGAAAGGATAAAAAAACAAGACCCATCTATTAGCTGTCTACAAGAGACTCATTTAAGACCTGAGGACACCTTCAGATTGAAAGTGAGGGAATGGAGAACTATCTATCATGCTACTGGAAGTCAAAAGAAAGCTGGAGTAGCCATACTTATATCAAACAAACTAGACTTTAAATTAAAGGCTGTAACAAGAGATGAAGAAGGGCATTATATAATAATTACAAGGTCTACCCATCTACCTAGCTGTTAGGATGAGCTAACAATTATAAATGTCTATGCGCCGAATATGGGAGCCCCCAAATATATAAAACAATTACTCACAAGCATAAGCAACCTTATTGATAAGACTGTGGTAATTGCAGGGGACTTCAATACTCCACTTACTACAATGGATAGGTCATCTAGACACAGGCTCAATAAAGAAACAAGAGCCCTGAATGATACATTGGATCAGATGGACTTGACAGTTATATTTAGAACTCTGCATCCCAAAGCAACAGAATATACTTTCTTCTCGAGTGCACATGGAACCTTCTCCAAGATAGATCACATACTGGGTCACAAAACAGCCCTTTATAAGTATATATGAATTGAGATCATACCATGCATACTTTCAGACCACAATGCTATGAAGCTTGAAATCAACCACAAGAAAAAGTCTGGAAAACCTCCAAAAGAATGGAGGTTAAAGAACACCCTACTAAAGAATGAATGGGTCAACCAGGCAATTAGAGAAGAAATTCAAAAATATATGGAAACAAATGAAAATGAAAATACAACAATCCAAATGCTTTGGGACGCAGCAAAGGCAGTCCTGAGAGGAAAATACATTGCAATCCAGGCCTATCTCAAGAAACAAGAAAAATTCCAAATACAAAATCTAACAGCACACCTAAAGGAACTAGAAGCAGAACAGCAAAGATACTCCAAACACAGCAGAAGAAGAGAAATAATAAATACCAAAGCAGAAATAAAGAATACAGAATCTAAAAAATCTGTGGAGCAGTTCAATGAAAACAAGAGTTGTTTTTTTGAAAAAATAAACAAAATTGATAAACCTCTAGCCAGGCTTCTCAAAAAGAAAAGGGAGATGACCCAAATAGATAAAATCATGAATGAAAATGGAATCATTACAACCAATCCCTCTGAAATACAAGCAATTATCAGGGAATACTATGAAAAATTATATATCAACAAACTGGACAACCTGGAAGAAATGGACAAATTCCTAAACACCCACACACTTCCAAACAGGAAGAAATAGAAAACTTGAACAGACCCATAATCAGCGAAGAAATTGAATCACTTATCATAAATCTCCCAACAAATAAGAGTCCGGGACCAGATGGCTTCCCTGGGGAATTCTACCAGACATTTAAAGCAGAGATAATACCTATCCTTCTCAAGCTATTCCAAAAAATAGAAAGGGAAGGAAAACTTCCAGACTCATTCTACGAAGCCAGCATTAGTTTGATTCCTAAACCAGACAGAGACCCAGTAAAAAAAGAGAACTACAGGCCAATATCCCTGATGAATATGGATGATACATTTAATTTCCTTTTAACTCAAACAAGCACTGCAGAAAATGCTGCTAATGTTCAGACCTTTTCAATCCTTAGTGAGCATCATGAAATTTGCCTACAGAATTAGCAGTTTAATATCTAAAACCAACGGTCTTCATTTTTACTCACCCAACCCAATAACAGTAACAGTAAATTTCTAATGGAAAATCTGATCCAAGTGAAACCTTTAACATTTTAATATCACCCCTGTAATACTACACGATATATCATTCAGTTCCCCTAATTGCCTTTACACCATCTCTTTTACAATATCAGAACCACTAAATGAAACTCCACCTTTACCAAATTCCATTCATGTTTCTTCTCAATAGAATGACAATTGCCTGTGTAAAAATCTAAGGGACTCCTAACTACATTGCTTTCTTTGGCAGAGGAAGCAGCCAATCCCAAAGTTCTGTAATTGTTCAGATTTTTTCTACCATATATCTTAGTTTGATAAACTAAACAATGATAATACATTAATATTTGTGGGCACATGATATCTTAAATTAAAAAAGAAAAACTGGACAGCTACATTTTATACCATATGAAGATCTTTCTGAAGTACCTAGTAATGACTCACAATTCACTCTTATCTAAAGGGTTGGGGTGGTTTCTTAAAAAGCAATATCCTAGTTATGAAAATTTTTCTTTTGAGATTTCCTTCACCTAATTTTTTACATGACAGTTAATTATTTATATTACTATTGGACAGTGAAAAAATGCATTAACAGCCTTTTGCTTTGTTTTATTTAGTACTTAACTTGATGGATTTATTATTTTTTTAATGGAAATAACAATAGTTTGATTTAACTGACACGATTGACTGACTGTTTTGACACTGTTTAGACAAATAGGGATCTATCATTTTAACTAGAAGTTTAGAAGCTGCATAACAATCCATTGCAGAAATGACATTAAAAAAAAGGTTCTGTAAGATCACTGTATTCATTATGAAGAATGAAATATCTTGAATTAAATTCTCAAAGTCCAACTTGACTATAGCAAAGATGAAATGAGATCTGTGCTGTCCTAGGAGCTCATTCAATTAACCCAAGCATTGCTTTCAAGTACATGTTATGGTGTTGCTTGTAAATTCACATATATCACATGTAAATTATAAGACATTTCAGAGGAGAGAGAGTTCGGTGACAGTCCAATTTACATTTTTTTTTCTGGCTTTAAACATTTTTTTTTTCCCTTCTCACATTTTACATTAGAACTGATAGATACAGATGGAGGACTTTTGTTTTCCTAGCTATTGTCACCAAGATATACATTATTTTCTCTTAAATATGATAAAATTCCTTTAGTAAATATAACTGCTTACTGATCTAAGGTTGAAATCTGGGGGAAAGGAGGAAGATATAAGCATACAAAATATTTATTATTTAACTAAAACTCTGAATAGTTAAAGTGGATTCCTCAAGTATAACAGTTTTTGCCCCAAGAACCAGATGTTTTGCCTAAGGGAGAGAATGAGATAAACAAATTTATAAAATATGTCTTGTTTTTAACATATATATCTTGAGAAAATAAAAGAGACAATTCTTTGTTCTACAGTTTAGTAGTGCAAATCTAATCAGTTTATAAGGTCATTTGTTGACTAGCTTGAACAAATTAATAAACGAAAAAAAAACTACCTTCACCTTTTATGTAATGTTTACGTCTATCTGTTGATATTTCCCTGTTTTTCAAAGGTGTCACCAATGAAATTGGGACCAGTGGATTTAGCATTAAAGTATAAACAAACAGTATTGGTTCCTTTTCTCACCCTTATTCTGATGAAGTTCATTTAATTTATCAGATGTTGAACTTACCCTGAGGTTGATATCCTTGAAATAATCCCTTTCCCACTGAGCTCCTTTTCAGAGAAATTTAGTACATTTGCCGCAAATCTAAACGTTTCTTATCTGAAATGCTTGGGGGTAGATGTGCTTTAGAATGCAGGATTTTTTAGACTTTAGAAAGGTAATATGAACAAAGTACATTAATGAACACCCTCAACAGAGTGCTACAAAATACACATGACAATATACATTTACATATAGTGTATTTGTAATATACACTATACTGTTATATTAATATTTTGGCAAGACACATCCATAAGTGGATTAAAAAGATCTATAAATTACTTTTCAGTTCTGCTCAAATTTTGTCATCAAATACATCAGGAAAGTTTCACTGTTTGGAACTTTCGAACTTCATAATTAGAGATAAGTAACTGTAGGTAGACATGTAACAAATAACTACAGTAAGCAGAATTCTTAGGTGGACTCAAAGCATCCCACTCCCTGGTGTGTATGCTCTTTCTTGCGTGTGGGCAGGCCTGTCAATATTGTGGGATGCCACTCTTGATTACATTATGCCAAATGACAAATACAATGGAGTAGTCAGTCACTCCAATGATTAATTTAGAATGTATATCCCTTCAGAGCCTCCTGGATGCTCTGAAGAAGTAAGTTGACATACTGGGAGACCACCTCATAATGATGACCTGGGGGAAGCATCTAAGAGGTAAAAGTGACCTCTCTTACAGCCAGCAAGAAAATGGAGACTTCAGTCTTATAATCACAGGGAAGTGAATTCTGCCAACAGTCTGAACAGCACTGAAGGAGAACCCCAGGCCCAGATGAGAAATGAGATTTCAGCCCCTACAACATATTAATTGAATACTGCTGAGGTGTTTTTTTTTTTTTTTTTTTTTAACCCAGTATCGTTAACATTGGGTGTCATATTAGTTTCAGGTGTGCAATGTAGTGAGCGGTACAACAATTCCATAAGTTACTCAGTGCTCATTAAGATAAGCGTACTCTTAATTCCCTTTACATATTTCACCCATCACACCCACCTCACTTCTGATAGCCATCTGTTTCTTCTCTATAGTTAAGAGTCTGTTTTTTGGTTTGTCCCTTTTTTTCCCTTTTGTTCATTTGTTTTGTTTCTTAAATTCCACATGAGTGAAATCTTATGGTACGTGTCTTTTTATGACTGGCTTATTTCACTTACCTATTTTTTTTTAATGTTCATTTATTTATTTTGAGAAAGAGAGAGAGAGCATGCAAGTAGGGGAGGGGCAGAGAGAAAATCACAAGCAGCCTCAGCACTTTCAGAACAGAGAGAACGATGTAGGGCAGGGTCTCACAAACCATGTGATCCTGACCTGAGTCGAAATTGTCACTTGCTTAACCGACTGAGCCACCCTGGCACCCCAGCATTATACATTTTAGATCTATCCATGTTTTTGCAAATGTCAAGAATTAATTCCTTTTCTATGGCTGAATAACATTCCAGTGTGTGTGTGTGTGTGTGTGTGTGTGTGTGTGTGTGTTTACCAAATCTTATTTATCTGTTCATTAGTGTATGACCATTTGGGCTCTTCCATAATTTGGCTATTGTAAATAATGCTGCAATAAACATAGGGGTGGATATATCCATTCAAATTAGTGTTTTGTATTCTTGGGTAAATACCCAGTAGTTTGATCACTTTATTGTAGGATAGTTCTATTTTTAACTTTTTGAGGAACCTCCATGCTGTCTTTGACAGTGGTTGCACCAGTTTGCATTCTCAGCAACAGTGCAAAAGAGTTCTTCACATCCTCACCAAAACTTCTTTCTTGCGTTTTTTACTTTAGTCATTCTGACATGTGTGAAGTGATATCTTATTGTGGTTTTGATTTGCATTTTCCTGATGATGAATGATGTTGAGCATCTTATTATGTGTCTGTTAGCCATCTATATGTCTTCTTTGGAGAAATGTCTATTCATGCCTTCTCTCCATTTTTTTGTCAGGTTGTCTGTGTTTTTTTTCTGTGTGTTCAGCTGTACAAATTCTTTATATATTTTGGATCCTAACCCTTTATCAAATATGTCATTTGCAAGTACCTTCTCCCATTTGGTGTATCGTCTTTTAGTTTTGTTGGTTGCGTCCTTTATTGTACAGAAGTTTTGACTTTTTCTGTAGTCTCCATAGTTCATTTTTGCATTTGTTTCCCTTGTCTGAGGAGACATATCTAGAAAGATGTTTCTATGGCCGATGTCAGAGAAATTACTGCTTGTTTTCTTTGCTAGGATTTTTATGTTTTCATGTCTCGTATTTAAGTCTTTTATGCATTTTGATTATTTTTGTTTATGGCTTAAAAAAGCGGTCCAATTTCTTTCTTTTGTACATAGCTATCCAGTTTTCTCAACACCATTTGATTAGGAGACTTTTTCCCATTGGATACTTTTCCTCCTTTGTCAAAGATTATTTGGCCACATAATTGTCTGTTTATTCCTGGGTTTCCACTTCTGTTCCATGGATCTATATGTCTCTTTTTGTGCCAGTACCATACTGTATTGATCACTATAACTTTGTAATATAACTTGAAGTCAAGAATTGTGATACTTCCAGTTTTGTTTTCCTTTTTCAAGATTACTTTGGCTATTTAGGGTCTTTTGTGGTTCCATACAAATTTTAAGATTGTTTGTTCTACTTCTGTGAAAATACTGTTGGTGTTTTGATAGAGATCACATTACATGTGTAGATTTCTTTGGGTAGTGTAGACATTTTAACTATTTTTCTTCCAACCCATGAGCATGGATTATCTTTCAATTTATTTTTTTGTCTTTAATTTCTTTCATCAATGTTTTATAGTTTTAAGAGTACATGGTTTTCTCCTCTTTGTTTAAGTTTATTCCTAAGTATTTTATTATTTCTGGTTCAATTACAAATGAGATAAGTGTATAGAAATGCAATGGATTTCTGTACACTGATTTTGTATCCTGTGACCTTACTGAATTCACTTATCACTTCTAGTAGTTTCTTGGTTCAGTCTTTAGGGTTTTTATGTATAGTATCACTTCACATGCAAATAGTGA
The DNA here is from genome assembly GCF_024362965.1 of Panthera pardus. Taxonomy (NCBI): domain Eukaryota; kingdom Metazoa; phylum Chordata; class Mammalia; order Carnivora; family Felidae; genus Panthera; species Panthera pardus. The sequence continues at coordinate 81,168,595 of NW_026526677.1, read as the reverse complement.
TAATTTTACTTCTTCCTTCATGATTTGGATGCCTTTTATTTATGTTTATTGTCTGATTGCCATGGCTATGACTTCCAGTACTATGTTGAATAAAAGTGCTAAGAGTGTACATCCTTATCTTGTTCCTGACCTTAGGGGGAAAGCTCAGTTTTTCCCCACTGAGTATAATGTTCACTGTGAACTTTTCAGATAAGGCTTTTATTATGTTGAGGTATGTCCCCTCTAAACCTACTTTGATGAGGGTTTTATCACGAATGGATATTGTACTTTGCAAATGTTTATTCTGCATCTATTGAAATGATCATATGGTTGTTATCCTTTCTCTAATTGATGTGATGTATCATGTTAATTGATTTGTGAATATTGAACCACACTTGCATCCCAGGAGTAAATCCCACTTGAATGTGGTGAAAGATTTTTTTAACGTACTGTTGGAATTTTTTTGCTAATCATTTGTTGAAGATTTTGTATCTATATTCATCAGAGATATTGGCTTGTAGTACTATTCTTGTGATATCTTTATCTGGTTTTGTTATCAGAGTAATGCTGGCCTTATAGAATGAATTTGAAAATTTTCCTTCCTGTTCTATTTTTTGGAAAATTTTCAGAAGAATAGATATTAACTCTTCTTTAAATGTTTTTTAGAATTCATCTGTGAAGTTGTTTGGTCTTGGACTTTTGTTCAGACAGTTTTGATCACTAATACAATTCCATTGCTGGTAATCAGTCTGTTCAAATTTTCTATTTCTTCCTGCTTCAGTTTTGTAAGTTGTATGTTTCCAGGAATTTACCCATTTCTTTAGGTTGTCCAAATTGTGGTCATATTTTTTTATAATATTGTCTTACAATCTTTGTATTTCCATTGGTTGCTATATCCTCTTTGTATTTATATTTCTGTTCTTGGTTGTTATATTCCTTCTTTCCTTTTTTTTATTTGAGTTTTCCCTCTCTTTCTATCTCCTTTTATCTCTTTCCTTTTTTTTTTATTTGAGTTTTCCCTCTCTTTCTATCTCCCTTTTTTTATATTGTTTTGTTTTACATTTTTGATGAGTCTGGTTACAGGTTTATCAAATTTGTTGAATCCTAGTTAGACTTTGAGAAGAGGAACAAGCTAACCTGAGACAGACTTCAGATCCACACACTTCAGTTATTTTTTTAATAACTTCATCTTTTCCTTTCTCCCTATTTTAGCTCCTCAACTTCTTTCCTCTTTCTGAACCATCCAATCACTATGAGCAATCAATATTTAATAGAATGATCTAAGAAGCTACCTTATGAAAATTACTGAATTTGTGATAATGGTTTTTGATGTCTCACTTTCAAATTTCAGGCCTTATCAGCTGAGATATATGTGTTAAATTTATTCACCTAACAACCTTAGTATTTTATGTTAAGCAACTTTTCTTTTTTAAGAAGTGCAGATCACATCTTGACTATACACACTAAATAATAAGTAACTTCTTTAAACTTTACTTCTTTAAAGTTTACTTCTTGAGTTGAAACATATTTTTGAGAATTAAATGAAGAAAAATAAAAAAAGTTTCTCTTAATGTCCTCATTTAGTGTCTTTTCTGAAAGTAGAAACCTTGTCCCTTTAGAGCCTTAAGTATGGAGAAGTAGATGAAAATATTATATAAGCTGTGCTTTGGGACTTTTATAGGCAAGAACCTACCCTACAACCTATGCAGGACTGACAACTTTCCTGGACACACTGCATTTTTCCATTTGGTGTTCTTTAAAGATCAAACATGATGTGACATAATGATTTCTACTAAGTCAAAGTCAGAACCAGATGTCTAAACAGAATATAGTAACATTTTTATAATAAGTACCAAGGAATTGGTGATATGAGACTTTGCCTCAAGGAACCAGTGAGATATAAAAATTGACCATTTTATCTCCTTGCCCGAAATGCATTTTGAGGAAAACATTCATTATTCTTATTTATTAATAGTATTTTATTGTAAATCAACCTTTGTAGTGAGATTATTGTGAATCTATTATTTATAAAGATGGATTATTATAAGCATTTTTAAGCAATTGGAGACAGCCTGAGCCAAGCTGACTGAACATATTAAGGCAAAGCTTCTAGAGAAGAGAGACACTGGATGAGAAGGACATTGGGCTAAAAAAAATTTACCTGAGAATCATGGGTCCCAATTCCCCATTCCACGGGTACTCCCAATTGAATATGTTAACATTTCAAGCACTTACTCTAAGACAGAGCTCAGTGACTAATGTTCCATGAAGAGGAGTTATGAAGATTGTCACTGTTGTCCACATAACTGTTAAAGAGTACAGAGCAGTCTCCCTCCTTCATTGTTATTTTCCCTACTCTGGCTTATAGAGGATGGGAGAGGAGAAAGATAAAAATAAGTCTGCTTCTTTTTCTTTTTATAATCTTAGAATAAACTATCTGCCAATGATGGAATTTAGCAAACTCTCTGAAATATTTTTCAAATCTCGTTGTTTTTGAATGGCCACAATTCACATAAGATGAGATAGTATAAATTCAGATAAGGTAACTAAATAGTATTTTTATAACTAAGAATATTTTTTATTCCAAAAAGTTGCTTTGTTTTTCATCTGAAGAAAGAGTGAATCAAATTAAATGAGTAGTCTATAGGAAGTCTATAATTAGGACAAAAACTTTGGTAGTGTTCTTATGGTCCTATCTTGGTGAGAGTAGCCTGGCCTACTAAAGCCTGGGTCTTATTACTACAGCACAGATTTTGTATAATAGAGATGGATGTATTATGTTACCTCAGCTTGGTTTAATCAACTGTTCAAATAAATTAACTAGATCCACTTGATCAGAGTTCATGCTTACAAACATCCTTCTGAATAATATTTGATGTCCCATTAGATTTGCTGATAAGGAAAGAAAACACTGACCATGAACATGAATAGCCTACTTGATATGTTTCTCACTATAAATTATTTCACTGATATCCTTGTTTTTATATTTCTCTTATGGCCCTGTAATATGGAGTTTCTTCTTGAGTAAAAATGTCCCATACTACCAATTTCATTATAAAAATACCTTTAATTTTTCAAATTGGCACATAACTCACCAATTAATAAAAATACTTATTTTATGTCCATGGCATGTTCCAAATGCAAGGAAAAAAATCATTTCAGGTAGATTACAGCTTTGCCTATACAGAAGAAAAAACTATGATATACACATATGTATTCCAAAAAATCACTCTTAGGGAAATGGAAAAAATAGTATAGGTTCAATAAAAGCAATGCTTATTTGTAAATAATCATATAGTGCTAACAAAGAGAAGGTATTGCCAATATCTCAGATAACTTTGAATAAACAAAACCAAATGAGTCAAATCTCAAGACTGTTCCCTACAAAATTTCTTTATGTACTCTATAGAAAACAAAAATGAAAAAAAAAAACCCTCAAATTTACATTAAGAATTGACTTTTTGAATGAACCCCCTACATAATGGTACTAAATTCTTCTCCTAGTTGGAGGTAAAACATTTGACTTATGGTTCTGATTTTTTAAGTTTTTTTTTTTCTCTTTTAGTAATAAATATCTTATAATATTCCATAAATTTTAATAAAACCAAAGCAAGTTTGCAACATATACTGAAGTTTTGGTAGTTCTTCAGTTCACAAAGAAATATTTTTTCTTTCAGTATCTGTTCATTATTCATATATTTCTGTGTCCATTTCTATGTGTAGAACACTTGAAGTTTATTCTAGAGAGAATAATGTTGCAGTACAGATATATATTCATATATTCTGAATTTTCTACTAATAACAGTTTCATATTATTTATGTTCCCCTTGTTTCAGAATTACAGAAGGATGCTTATTAATTTTGACCAGGAACAAAATAAATCATTGAATACATTTATCCAGATATTTTAATAAGCTTAAAATAATAAAAGTAATTTGAAAAATACTTTTATGAAAATAGTATGAAGTCTTTTATTTTTTAGAAAACTGACATTGATAAAAGAATTCATGCTTAAAAAAACATACATTCCTTAATTTGTACTTGGAACTTCCCACATGTTCTATGTTTTCCTTTGGAAATCAAACAAGATTCCAAGAAATATTCTATAAACCTGGGCAAAGTATTTTAATAATTTTCCTGGTAAAGATATCTGGAATACTGGGTATGTATTTGAAGGAATTTATGTATTTTTCAAGATTTATTTTGTAAGGTGAGTAAGCAGTTATCTTTGGTAGAAAACAAAGTTATTTCTGCATGGGCATTATGGACACGGAACTTTGTGAAGAAATGAATAGCCATTAATCTTTACTCCAGCCATAAATCTTCATTGTAATAAGTACTAAAGGTATAGGAGACAGAAAAATTTTCAATATGCAGAAGAGATTTTGAAATTCTCCCATATGCATTTTCTAGTTGACTTATACATCAACCCTGTGTGAAGGGTCAACATAAGAAGAAGCTTCAAATAACTGTATTCATGCAGAATGTAACAGGCATCGTGGGACATGGGGCATAATTTGGTGAGCACTTGACATCAAAAATGCTCCGAGGATCCTCTGTTCAGTGCAGAACTTGACCAAATTATAGGCTACAGACACAAAGTATTCATTTGCCAATTAAGAACCACAGGAAAAAGGGAAAGAAAGTGGAAGAAAAAAGGAAAGAAAGCAGAGTAGGAGGAACATAGGCTCCTCTCGTCCCATGAACACAACTAGACAATATCAAATCATCCTACATACCCCAGAATTCAACCTGTAGACTGACAGAACACTCTCTATAACTAAAGGGAGAGAAGAGGCCACATTGAAGAAGGTAGGAAGTGTGGAGACATGGTTTAGGGAAGAAACAAATCACAGGTATTGCAGAGGCAAAGGAACTCTCATCACAGAGACAGGCAAGAGAGAGAGGAATACATAGGGGAACACATAAGAACCTGTTCCTAAAGCCATTGGCTTGAAAATGAGAGAGGCTGAATTTTATAAGTTGTTACAACCAGAAAGGCTTAAAGTATGGAGTTTGAAAGGTAAGCAAGCTTGGAAAGGATAGAGCACAGAGGGCACTGCAATGCTCCTAGAAAGAAGGCAGGCAGCATTGAAACAGCCAACTGAAGAATGCCTGAAGACCACAGGAGGGAGATTATTTGCTCTTTTCTGAGCACTTTTATGAAAGTCAACATTCACGAAGATGCCCCTGGGAACAAAGGAGCTAAACTGGTTGGTGCCATTTACCTCCCCTGTCCCTCAGAATAGACACAGACTCATTTGGAGGAAAGAGAACGGTATCTACACTGGCTTCCCAACTTGCTTATGACAATCTACACCCAGCTGTGCTCTGGTAGAATTGCCCTTCCAAGTGAAGCTTGTTTCAGCCCCATTTGGCTGGTCCCTCCCACAGAAGACCAGTGGAAACCTCTGCCCACACCAGGCCTCCTGGCCAGAAACTTCTGCAGGGTCTCATTTCTGGTGGAATGGCTATCAGGTCTTATTTCACAAGCAGACCGGAGCACATCTAGTCAAAAGTCACCACATTGAGGCCAGGGATCAAACACTGCCCACAGCAAGCTAGGAGAGCCTCTGCAGATAACTGGCCTGAAGGATAGATAGGCCAAAATACAACAGCAGAGCACATGCAGCACACAACAGACACATTCCCCGAAGCACAAGGCCCTGGACACTTAGGCCTCTTCTTCATAAGGCCATTATTTTCAGGAGAAGGAGACATAACTGGCTCTTCTAACACAGAGAAGAAGGCAGACACTTAGACAAAATGCAAAGACAGAAGAATTTATCCCAAGTGAAAGAACAAGATAAGGACACAACTAGAGTTCTAAGCAAACTGATATAAATAACGTTTCTGATGGAGAATTTAAAAAACAGTCATAAGCATAATCACTGGGTTTGAGAAAAGAATAGAAGACATCAGTGAGACCTTCATGACAGCAATAAAAGAATGAAAAAAGTATCATTCAGAGATGAAAAATATAATAAATGAGATTGGAAACAGGCTTGATGGAATGAACAGCAGGCTGGAAGAAACAGAGGAACAAATTAGTGGCTTAGAAGACAAAGAAATGGGAAGTAATGAAACTGAACAAAAGAGAGAATGAAGAATTATGCAACATTAGAATAGACTTAGGGAACACAGTGACTCCATCAAACATAATAACATTTGTATTATAGGAGTCTCAGAAGAAGAAAGAGAGAAAGAGGACAGAAAATTTATTTGAGAAAATAATAGCTGAACACTTTCCTAATATAAGCAAGGAAAGAGCTATTCAGTTTCAGGAAGCATAGAGAACTCCCATCAAAATCAATAAAGGCTGGCCAAACACCAAGACGTATTGTAATTAAATTTGCAAACTGCAGTGATAACGAAAAAAATCCTAAAAGCAGCAAGACAAAAGAACTCTTTTACTTACAAGGGAAGACCCACAAAGCTATATGGATATTTCTCAACAGAAACTTGGCAAGCCAGAAAGGAGTGGCTTGATATATTCAAAGTGCTAAATGGGAAAAATCTGCTGCCAAGAATATTCTATTTGGCAAAGCTATGATTCAGAATAGAAGGAGACATAAAGAATTTCCCAGACAAACAAAAACTAAAGTTCTTGACCACTAACCCAGCTCTCTAAGAAATATTAAAAAGGACTCTTTGAGTACAAAAAAGAGACCAAAAGTGACAAAGACAAGAAAGGAAAAAAAACACCCTCCAGCAACAGTGGTAAAACAAGTAATAACATGGCAGTAAATATATATCTATCACTAAGTATTTTTGAGGTGCCTGGGTGGCTCAGTCAATTAAGCATCTGACTTCTACTCAGGTCATGATCTCATGGTTCGTGAGTTCAAGCCCTGCCTTGGGCTCTGTGCTGACAGCTCAGAGCCTGGAGCCTGCTTCAGTTCTGCCTTTCTTTCCCTCTCTCCCCCTCTCTCTGTCTCTCTCTGCCCTCCCCCATTTGTCCTCATTCTCTTTCTCTCTCTCTCTCTCTCTCAAGAATAAATGAACATTAAAATTTTTAAAAATACTATAAATGTAAATTGACTAAACACTCCATCCAAAAGACATACAGTGTTAGAATGGATAATGAAACACGACCCATCTATATGCTGCATACAAGAAACTCTTTTTTAGACTTAAAGACACGAGCAGATTGAAAGTGAGGGGTTGGAGAAACATTTATCATGCAAATGGATGTCAAAAGAAAGCTGGAGTAGCAATAATTACATTGGTCAAACTTGACTTTAAAACAAAGACTGTAACAGATGAAGAAGGGCACTATATCATAATAAAGGGGACAATCCAACAAAGAGATCTAACAATTGTAAATATTTATGTACCCGACCTGGAAGCAATGAAGAAAATAAAACAATTAATAAGAAACATAAAGAAATTAATTGATAATAATACAATAATAGTCGGGTACTTTAACACCCCACTTATATCAATAGACCATCTCAAAAGAAAATCAAAAAGCAAACGATGACTTTGAGAGACACAATGGACAAGATTGACTTAATACATGTATTCAGAACATTCCATCCTAAAACAATACACATTCTTTTCAAGTGCACACAAGACATTCTCCAGAAAAGATCACATATTAGGTCACAAATCAGGCCTTGACAAAAACAAAAAGGTTAAAATCTAATTATGTATCTTTTCTGAACACAAAGCTATGAAACTAAAAGTCTACCCCCAGAAAAATCTGGAAATACCACAATTACATGGAGGTTAAACAAAATGCTACTGTACAGTTAATTGATCAACAAGGAAACAAATGAAGAAATTTAAAAATACATGAAATAAATGACAAAATTAAAAAAAAAGGATGCATATCATTTGGATGCAGCAAAGAGGGAAGTGTATAGCAATACAGGTCCACCTCAAAAGCAAGAAAAATCTCAAATAAACAACCTAACCTCACATGTGGAGGAACTAGAAAAAGAACAAAAAATTCAAGAACCAACAGAAGGAAGGTAATAACAAAGATTAAAGCAGAATTAAATAATATAGAAAGTAAAAAAAAAAAAAAAAACCAAACAGATCAATGAAACAAGGAGCTGGTTCATTGAAAAAAATTAAAAAAATCAGAAACCTCAGCCAGACTTATAAAAAAGCAAAGAAAAAGAATCTAAATAAATAAAATCACAAATGAGAGAGGATAAATAACAACCAACACCACAAAAATACATAAATTGTTAGAGAATATTAGAAAAAAACTATATGTCAATAAACTGGACAACTGGGACAAATGAATAAACTCCTAGAAACATATAAACTGAAACAGGAAGAAACAGAAATCTTGAACAGACTGCTAGCCAGCAAAGAAACAGAATCAGTAATCAAAAAACTCCCAAAAAACGAAAGTCCAGGGTAAATGGCTTCACAGGAGAATTCTACCAAACATTTAAAAATGAGTTAATACCTATTCCTCTCAATGTATTCCAGAAAATAGAAAAGGAAGAAAAACTTCCAAAATCATTCCATGAGGCCAGCATCATCCAGACACCAAAACGAGATAAAAACTCCATTAAAAAAAGATTACAGTTCAATATCCCTGATGAACATGGGTGCAAAAATTCTCAATACAATAGCAAAACCAAATCAAACAATTCATTAAATTGTTCCCAACCATTAAATGGGATTTTTTTCTATGCTGCAGGGGTGGTTCAATATTCACAAATCAAACAACATGATACTCCACCTTAATATAAGAAAGTATAAGAATCATGTGATCCTCTCAATAGACACAGAAAAAGCATTTTACAAAGTACAATATCCATTCATGATAAAAGTCCTCAACAAAGTAGGTTTAGAAGGAACATACCTCAACATAACAAAAGTCTTATATGAAAAATCTGCAATGAACATCATATTCAATGTGACAAAACTGTGAAGCATTTTCTTTATGGTCAAGAAGAAGTTATTGTTCTCACTGTTATTTAACATAGTACTGGAAGTCCTAGCCACAGCAATCAGGCAACAAAAAGAAATAAAGTGCATCCAAATCAGTAAGGAAGAAGTCAAACTTTCACTATTTGCAGATGACATGATACTCTATATAAAAAACTTAAAGACTCCACCAAAAAAGCTGCTAGACCTAATAGATGAATTCCATAAAGACACAAGATACAAAATCAATGTACAAAAATCTGTTGCATTTCTATGTTCCAATAAGGAAGCAGCCTAAAGAGAAAGCAAGGAATCAGTTCAATTTACAACTGATCCAAAAACAATTAGATACATTGAATTAAACCTAAGCAAAGGGGTGAAAGAACTGTATGCAGAAAACTATAAAACACTGATTTAAGAAATTGAAGACAACACAAATAAATGGAAAAATATTCAATGCTCATGGATTGGAAGAACAAATATTGTTAAAATATCTGTACTACCTAAAGCCATCTGCAGATGTAATGAATCCCTATTAAAATACCAATAACACTTTGCACAGAGCAGGAACAAACCGTCCTAAAATTTGTATGGAACCCCAAAAGACCATGGATAACCAAAGCAACCTTGGAAAATAAAATGAAGCTGGAGTATCATACTTCTGGACTTCAAGTTCTATTACAAAGCTGTAGTGATAAAAACAGTATGGTAATGACAAAAAAAATAGACACATAGATCAATGGAACAGAATAAAATATCCAGAAATAAACCTACAACTATATGATCAATTAATTACATTTCAAAAAAGCAGGAAAAAATATCCAATGGGACAAAGTCTCTTCAACAAATGGTATTTAGAAAACTAGACAGGTACATGAAAAGAATGAAACAGGACTATTTTCACCATACACAAAAATAAATTCAAAATGGAAAGAAAGCCTAAATATGAGACCTGAAACCATAAATATCCTAGAGGAGAACACAGGCAGTAACTTCTTGACATGGACTGTAGCAACTTCTTTTTAGATATGTCTCCTCAGGCAAGAGAAAAAAACAAACTATTGGGACTTCGTCAAAAGAAAAAAGCTTCTGCACAGCAAATTAAACAACAAACTGTAAGCTACCTATGGAATGGGGGAAGATAATTACAAATGACATATCTGATAAATAGTATCCAAAATATATTAAGAACTTATAAAACTCAACACCCAAAAAAGAAAAATGCAATCACAAAATGAGCAGTAGACATAATTGGACATTGTTATTTCCAAAGAAGACACACAGATGGTCAGCAGACACATGAAAATATGCTCAACATCACGTCATCAGAGAAATACAAATCAAAACTACAATGACATATTATCTCACACCTGTCAAAATGGCTAAAATCAACAACACAATAAACAATATGCATTAGTGTGGATGTGGAGAGAGGGGAACCCTCTCTCACTGTTGGGAATGTGAACTGGTGCAGCCATTGTGAAAAACAGTATGGAATTTCTTCAAAATGTACAGTTGTAAGTACCCTATCACCCAGCAGTTTCACTAATAGTTATTTACCTAAAGAATACCAAAATTAAAAAAAAAAAAAAAAAAAAAAGGCAGTGGAGGGGAAGTTCCAAGATGGTGGAGCAGCATGGAAGTTCTGTTTCTCTCAGCCCTGAAATGCAAATAGATCAGCACCAAACACTTTTGTACACCTAGAAAATTGATCTGAGGATTAATACAACAATCCGCATAACTTGAGACACAGAACTCAGCAAGTACACAGTGCAGAGAAGTGAACTGGGGAAGAGAGAAGCCATGGAGGGTAGGGAGCTGTATTTGTGGAGACAGAACAGAGAAAGGGGGGAGAATACAGGAAAAGCACTTCCTCCAAAAGTAGCTACAGGGAAAGAGAAATAGTGGGAACATCCACAAGTGACTGAATAAGCAAGAAAGGAGAAAGGAGAGGGTTTCAAAACCATTAGGACTCTATAAACAGAGCAGCATCAGAAATTCCAGAACTCAATACCTGGAAGTGCTCTGATGGGAAGGATGAATCCCCAGGAGCAGGCAGAGAGGTCCAAGGGGTCTGAGGGCCACACGGGGAGAACTGGTCGCCCTGCTAGGAGAGCATTTGGTAGAGGCTCTATGGTCTCCCCTCAGGCAAAGGTCCCAGCGGACCCTGGAGAACACGATTGCTGGTACTGAAACAAAGACACCAGGGTGTGGTAAAAACCTGGAACTGGTTGTGTGTTGTGTGTTGTGACTCACGGTAATCCCTGAACCACTGCCACTACTCAATCTCACAAACTTATCGTGGGACAAGCCAGCACCTGGCGACAATATCCTCTGCTGCAGCACAATCACAGGACTATCCCCAGGGGAAAGCCAGCATTGCCATTGCTTGGGGTGTCCCTTCCCCAGAGGGGTGGAAGGGGTCTAAGCCTCAGGGCCTTCAAAAGTGAGGGGTTTGGAAACACGACTCCATGTAAGATAAAATTCAGGAGTAAAATACTTGCCTGGCAAGCTGATGGCTTAGACACAGTGTGGATGGAAACCAGAGACAAAGGAGGGTGCTTGATTGCTAAATGGTGAGAATGCAGAGGTCTGGTGCTAGACTGGGAAGCTGGGTGATGCCATTTTCACCTCTCCTGCACATGCATATACATGCTTATGTGCACCATACTGATCCACGCCAGTAAGCTAAGCAGCACCACGTGGAGTATGAAGCCATTACACTAAGCCCTGTCCAACTGCACACTCCAAGCACATGCCCTAGAGGACCACCACAAGTCTCTCCGCCTTAGTGTATAGACTAAAAAGTACTTAGTAGTTTGACTCATAGGCGAAACTGGATATAATTTTATTAGGATTTCATTATGTTCACTGGTCCATCTGGTCATTTTTTTTTCCTTTTTCTTTTGTTTTTCCTTTATTTTTCTATTCTTGGATACCGAAAGAAAATTTTATTTTTATTTTCTGTTTTTACATAAATCTCTTTAAAATTTTTATTATATTTTAAAATTTTTTGTAAATATGGTTTTTAAATTCTATTTTACCTACTTCATTTCATTTTATTCTATTTTATTGTATACAATTTAAAAAATTTTTAAATGTCTTCTTAATTTTTTTAAACTTCCTTTCTCTTTTTTTCTCTATTCTATTAAGCTTTTTTTCAAAACCAGACCAAAGCATACCTAGGATCTAACTTCCTTTATTCGATTTTTTGTGTTGTTTTTAATTTTTATTTTTTTTAATTTTATTAATTATTTTTCTTCCTCCAAAATGACCAAACAAGGGAATTCACCCCAAAAAGAAAGAAATGACAGCAAGGATCTTAACACAGATAGAAGCAAGATGTCAGAACTAGAATTTAGGACTAAGATAATAAGAATACTAGCTGGGTTTTAAAGAAGCATAGAATACCTTTCTGCAGAGATAAAAGAAGTAAAATCTAGTCAGGACAAAATTAAAAATGGTATAACTTAGATGCAATCTTGAATGGCAGCCACAGAAGTAATGATGGATGAAGTAGAGCAGCAAATCAGCGATATAGAAGACCGAATTATGGAAAATAATGAAGCAGAAAAAAAGAGGAAACCTAAGGCAAAATAACATGATATAACAATTTGACAGCTCAGTGACTCACTAAAAAGGAATAACTTCTGAATCCTAGGTGTCCCAGAAGAGGAAGAGAGGAAAAATGGGTAGAAAGGTTATGTGAGCAAATGATATTGGAAAACTTTCCTAACCTGGGAAAGATTCAGACATCAAAATCCAGGAGGCACAAAGGACTCCCATTATATTCAACAAAAACCCACCATCAACAAGGCATATCATAGTCAAATTCACAAAATACTCAGGCAAGGAAAGAATCATGAATGCAACAAGGGAAAAAAGTCCTTAACCTCCAAGGCAATAGACCAGGTTCACAGCAGACCTATCCACAGAAACTTGGCAGGCCAGAAAGGAGAGGCAGGATATATTCAATGTGCTTAATCAGAAAAATATGTAGCCAAGAATTCTTTATCGAGCAAGACTGTCATTCAAAATAGAAGGAGAGATTAAAAGTTTCCCAGACAAACAAAAATTAAGGGAGCTCATGACCACTAAACCAACGATGCAAGAAATTTTAAGGGGGACTTTCTGAGGAGAGAAAAGAAGAAACAAAACAAAAAAGACCAAAAGCAACAAGGACTAGAAAGGACCAGAGACACCACCAGAAACTCCAACTCTACAGGCAACACAATTACAATAAATTCATATCTGTCAGTATTCATTCTAAATGTCAATGAACTAAGTGCTCCAACCAAAAGACATAGGGTAACAGAATAGATAAGAAAACAAGATCCATCTACGTGCTATTTACAAGAGACCCATTTTAGATTTACAGACACCTTCAGATTGAAAGTAAGGAGATGGAGAACCATCTATCATGTAATGGCCACCAAAAGAAAGCCAGAGTAGCCATACATATATCGGATTATCTAGATTTTAAAGTAAAGATGTAACAGGAGATGAATCAGGGCATTATGTCATAATTAAAGGGTCTATCCACCAAGAATATCTAACAATTATCAACATTTATGCTCCCAACGTGGCACACACAAATAAATTAATTAATTAATTAATTACAAACATAAAGAAACTCATTTATAATACTACCATGATAGTAGGGGACTTCAACACCCCACTTACAACAATGGACAGATCATCTAATCAGAAAATCAACAAGGAAAAAATGGCTTTGAATGACACACTGGACTGGATAGACTAACAGATATATCCAGAACATTTCATCCTAAAGCAGTTGAATACACATTCTTCTCAAGTGCACATAGGACATTCTTCAGAATAGACTACATACTGGGAATCAAATTAGTCCTCAACAAGTACAAAAAGTTTGAGATCATACCGTGCATATTTTCAGACCACCATGATATGCAACTTGAAATCAACCACAAGAAAAAATTTGGAAAGACAACATATACTTGGAGATTAAAGAACATCCTAATAAAGAATGAATGGTTTAATCAAGAAATTAAAGAGGAAATTAAAAAGTACATGGAAGTCAATGAAAATGATAATATGAGAGCCCCAAACCTCTGGGTTGCAGCAAATGTGGTCATAAGAGGGAAGTATATAGCAATCAATGCCTTCCTAAAGAAGGAAGAAAGGTCTTATGTACACAGCCTAACATTACACCTTAAAAAGCTAGAAGAAGAACAGCAAATATAACCCCAAACCAGCAAAGGATGTTGAATAATAAAGATTAGAGCATAAATCAATGTATCAAAATCATAAAAACATTGAGACAATCAATGAAACCAGGAGCTGGTTCTTTGAATTACCAAAATCGATAAACCCCTAGCCAGTTTGATCAAAAAGAAAAAAAAAGGAAAGGACCTAAATAAATAAAACAAGAATGAAAGAGAAGAGATCACAACCAACAGAGCAGAAATACAAACAATAACAAGAGAATTTTATGAGCAATTATACATCAATAAAATGGGTAATCTGGAAGAAATGGACAAATTCCTAGAAACATATAAACTACCAAAACTGAAACAGGAAGAAATAGGAGATTTGAACAGACTCATAACCAGTAAAGAAATTGAATTAGTAATCAAAAATCTCTCAAAAAACAAGAGTCCAGAGCCAGATGGCTTTCCAAGGGAATTCTACCAAACATTAAAGAAGAGTTAATACTTATTCTTTTGAAGATTTTCCAAAAAATAGAAATGGAAGGAAAACTTCCAAACTCATTCTGTGAGTCTAGCATTACCTTTATTCCAGAGACAAAGATCCCACTAAAAAGGAGAACTACAATTAATTTCCCTAATGAACATGGATACAAAAATTCTCCTCAAGATACTAGCCAACTTTATTCAACAATACATTAAAAGAATTATTCACCAATACATTAAAAGAATTATTCACCACGATTAAGTGGGATTTATACATGGGATGTAGAGCAGATTCAATATCTGCAAATCAATCAATCAATGCGATATATGATACTAATAAAAGAAAAGACAAGAACCACATGATTCTCTCAATAGAAGTAGAGAAAGCATTTGACAAAATATACCAAAGAAAACAATCAGCAAAACTAAAAGACATCCAACAGAATGGGAGAAGATATTTGCAAATGACATATCAGATAAAGGGTTAGTACTCAGAATCTGTAAAGAGGTTATCAAATTCAACACCCCCAAAATGAATAATGTAGTGAAGAAATGGGCAAAAGACATGAGTAAACACTTTTCCAAAGAAGACACCTAGATGGCTAACAGACACATGAAAAAATGCTCAATGTCACTCATCATCAGGGAAATACAAATCAAAAAAACCACAATGAGATACCACCTCACACCAGTCAAAATAGCTAATGTTTACAACTCAGGTAACAATGGATGTTGGCAAGGATGCATAGAAAGAGGAACCCTTTTGCATTGCTGGTGGGAATGCAAACTGGTGCAGCCACTCTGGAAAACAGTATGAAAATTCCTCAAAAAGAATAAGTAAATAAAAATAGAACTACCCTATGACACAACAATTGCACTACTAGGTATTTATCCAAAGAATAAAGGTGTGCTGTTTGCTGGGGTGCATTCACCCCTATGTTTATAGCAACACTATCAACAATAGCCAAAGTCTGGAAAGAGCCCAATGTCCATCAACTGATGAATGGATAAAGAAGATGTGGCATACACACACACACACACACACACACAATGGAGTATTACTTGGCAATCAAAAAATGAAATCTTGCCATTTGCAACAACATGGATGGAACTAGAGTGTATTGTGCAAAGCGAAATTAGAGAAAGACAAATATGACTTTACTCATATGTGGAATTTAAGGTACAAAACAGATGAACATAAGGGAAGGGAAGCAAAAATAATGTAAAAACAAGGAAAATGGAACATATGAGACTCTTAAATATAGACAACAAACTGAAAGTTGCTCTATGGGTTTTTTTTTGGGGGGGGCATATGCTAAATGGATTAGGGGCATTAAGGAAGACACTTGTTGGGATGATCACTGGGTGTTATATATAGAAGATGAATCACTGGATTCTACTCCTGAAATCATTATTGCACTATATGCTAACTAACTTGGATATAAATTTTTAAAAAAGAAAGAAAGAAAAGAAAGACTACAAAAATACTAATTCAATGGGATAAATGCAGCCCAATAATTCTAGTGGCATTTTCTACAATAGCCAACTTATGGAAACAACCCATCAACTGATGAATGGATAAAGTGCCCATCAATTGATGAATGGGTAAAGATGTGTTATATATATATATATATATATATATATATATATATATATATAATGTATATGTATGTGTATATATATATGCAAACACCATGGGATATATATATGTGTATATACACATGTATATATACACATGTATATGTATATATACACACACACACACACACACAAACACCATGGGATATTACTTAGCCATAAAAAATGAATGAAATCTTGTCATTTTCAATGACATGTATGGAACTGGAAAGTATTATGCTAAGTAAAATTATTTAGTTGGAAAAAGACAAATACCATTATGATTTCACTCATATGTAGAATTTAGAAAACAAAACAAATGAGCAAAGGCAGGAGGAAGAGAGAGAAAGGCAAACCAAGAGACATACTCTTAACTTTGGAGTACAAACTGGTGGTTACCAGAGAGGAGGTGAGTAGGGGGAATGGGTTAAATAGGTGATGTAGACTAAAGAGTACATTGTTGTGATGAGCACTGGTGATGTATGGAAGTGTTGAATCCCTAAATTGTACACCCAAAACTAATAACACTGTATATGAACTAACTAAAATGTAAATAAAAACTTTTAAAAAATACATTATTTTGCTCAGTCTTTGTCAAATTACTTTCTGGGAGTTACTTAGTTCAATAAAAATGTTAATGTTTTTCATTGGCTCATTTGTTTATTCAACAAATGTGTTTTAAGTACCTATTATGTGATGGACAATAAGATCAGAATTCAGAGACAAATAAGATACAGTATTCTTCTTCAAAAGCTCTCAGGATACTAGTGAAGGGACCTATATAAGCAATTAATTGCATGAGAAATTTATATCCTAAACTGCAATCATATTGAATAGTCAAGTAGGCATATAGCTGAGCAGATGTATTGAATATACTGACAGACATTAAAAAATACTACTTTGAATTTTTGCATTCTACCTTTTGGTTGATCCTTGCATTCCATATTATGATATAGTATACCAAGACAATCACAATAAAGAAACTTGTCTTTCTTGATGAAGATGCATGCAAAGTGTCAGTAGAATGAGTTTTCCACAATCAACTGATAATAAGAGTGGGATACAAATTTAATTACATATGAATATTAAGGTAGATACGAAATTGGTAATAGTCCACTTTGCTATCAAGCGTATTTACTTTTGAACATGCTTTTCCAATTTTTCTTTCAGGCAGTGATTTTACATAGACATGAGCTTCCCAATGAAATAAAACAGGGCAAATGCTTTCAACTACAAATAACTCCAGCCCCTGGCAAAGTATTGCCCAGATCAAAAATCAATACTGAGAAATGGACTCCACAAAAACAAATTAACTGTACTAGTGACTTGGCCTTGTTCTGCAAACTTTTGTTCTGTTGTTGTTTAACCATTTTTGAGTTAACAATCAAATCAAGGAATAGATAACATATTTAACTGATTCTTTCATTAGCACACTTTATAGCATGTAAAATCAAAGTGTAGTATAGTCTCAGAAATCCATATGCTTTTATCTCAAAATTTTTCTTTGTTATTTTATTTCTTTGTAATGTCAAAGTTTCTGGTACAAACTTCCTAAAATATATTTAAACTGCAAATCAGGATATTACATTTAAGGATCTAAGGATGTACAATTGTCCATTTATTGTTAGATGAAAGAAACTAAGTGCTTTAAAAGGAATCATATTATATAATTTCCTTTAGTCTCTTTTCTCTACTATCATCAAAAAAATGAACATCTTACAATAATAATCTTGCTAAAATAGGGAACTACACTAATGTATCCATAACTTGCAGTGCTTTGCTAAGTTGTTATATTAGTGAATGTTCAATGATTTGTTGAACAAATTTAGTTGAATTGATCAAGTAAAATGGTTATAAGTGGCAAATTTTAACTACTTTTTGTCCTAATATTTTAGACATATTTTTGAATATTTTTCACAATATCAATAAGAAACTGTGATTGAAAATATCTTAAAAGTCTGAATTCTAATGTTAATAATATCAAGTTTGCCCATTTGAACTACTATAGATAGGGAAGAATCAATTACTTAAAGCACATTAATTATTAGACTTAAGAATCTTTTCTTAATTATGAGTTACACAGTGATATAGGGCAGAATCTGGCCCTTTCCTCTCCTTCCTGAACCTTTCCTACTTTCCTTCTTCAACTCTTCCCAGATCTCAATGACAGTGCAATCTAAATGTAATATAAGAAACTAATATCTTGCCAATTGTGAGACATCTAAAAAAAGGACAAAAAGAAAAAAAAAGTTCAGTTCCTTCTCAGATGTGTTCAGAAGTTCTTAACTGGAACTCGTGGCAAAATGAGCAATGGCTCACATTTCATCTGGGAGTAATGGACAAGAGCAATATACAATACTATCTCCTACTCTATTTCTGGAGAAAGTCTTTTCTAGAAGTGGTGTTTGGAGATTCAGTGAGATATGGGCACTTTTAGAGGCAAATACATAATTTTATGTATAGCTATATATGTTTTTATGTATGGAAATATTTATAATTCTCATTCAAAAATATTTTAATGTCAAACTCATTGTGGTGCATGCTTATGGAATAGGGCTATGTATGGTATGCAGAACTCTGAAATGTTGACAAAATTATTTTTATTTTAAAACTAGGGAAATGCATTAAAACCACATATTAAACTTCAAGAAGTTAATATTCTTTTAAATATTATTTTAATTACAATTATTTTAAACTATAAATATTCATATTTAAGTTCATAAAATGTTATAAAAAATAATATTATGTCTCTGGAGAAACTCAGTTCCATTTAGAAGTCCATAGAGCTGGTACCTACATATGGTTTGTACAGATGACCATTAACAAAATATACCAGTTGTGCTTAGCATGCACCTGGCACATAGTAAGAGTTCAAACTGTGGTAGATATTATTATGATTATAATTATATAATATTTATAAGTATGGATAATTTATATATATTCCCAGTACCTTATACATTGCAATTTTGTTATATACGAGTACAGATCCGTGCTCTTAATCACTGTAACTCGTTTATATACCTATATTCCTATCTGCTTATCTATGATTCTGACAATATTAGGCCACACATTTTCAGGAACACTAGGTAGGCAAGTAAAAGAGACCAAATCTTTGAGAACAAGAATTTTACATTTACAGACATGGCCAACACTAAACCTTAAAAAATAATTAAAAATTAAAAACAACTCTATCAGAGACCTCTAAATTCTTACCATTAAAGTAGGTCAAGGAGAGGAAATACAGAGAGGCTGTCTCAAGTACATAGGGGGATAGGAACTAGAGTTATGGATATTGAATGATGTCCTTTGAATAATAACTATATGAGGACTAACATTAAATGTATAAGTAATACAAATAATGAGTACAACCAAGAAGTTACAAAATGTACAGAAAATACTGATACAATAGTTGTTTTAAAATAAAAATAGTTACAATTTATTGAGCAGCTTTTATGTTCTTGCTACTATGATGTGAGCATATTCAAAACAGATTATTTCTCAGAAATTTTAAAACAGAAAAGTACAAAGAATAATAGGAGAAACACTCCTTTTCTCACCACCAGAAAAAATACTTGCTATTGCTTTTATGTTTCAATTTTCTTGCTATTGCAACATTTTTCTTTTTGTATAATTCTACAAGTAAAATTGATCTATATTCTCCTTTGTCAACCACATGCTATTCCCTTTCCAAGATATCTACTACCAGGAGTTGACCATGTGGTATCAGTTTTCTTGTGTTTATTCAAGTTATATAAATATTACCATGATCTATACAACACTCTGAAATTTACTACTGTCTTCCACATTATGAGGTTGTGATTCATCCATGCTGATCTATATAGATCAGCTTTATTCATTTTAATGCTATAGGTATTCTACATGGCTATATATTATTCATGTTATTTTATCATATTTTGTCTATTGATATGCAATTGATAGCAGATTCAGTTATTTCCAAAATTTTGTTATTATAAACTGTATCAGGGTTTGTACAGGATCAGATAGGACAATTAACAATTAAATCGGAATGGATTTCTATTATTTTTAAGTAATCGGACAATTTGCCAAAGCGTTATCAAGGTTTAGGAAAACTTTAAAGCAATAGTTCAATAATTTACAGATAGCAATAGTGGAGAGTCATTTACTTTTTACCTACCAGGTTACTGTGCTGGAAAATGCAGCTGCATGAAGAGTTACCTGATGGAGTAACTTTCTACCTTTGGTAGAGAAAACAGGCAACAATCTGATTGAGAAGACACCAGGAAACTAATAATCTAATGTCACTTTTTCTTTGT
Source organism: Panthera pardus (assembly GCF_024362965.1). Taxonomy (NCBI): domain Eukaryota; kingdom Metazoa; phylum Chordata; class Mammalia; order Carnivora; family Felidae; genus Panthera; species Panthera pardus. The sequence goes on along the minus strand of NW_026526677.1, from coordinate 81,148,140 downwards.
TCTTCTATCTGTGTCTCTGATAGTTTCAACCCAGATACAAGCTGGAGGAAAAGAAAGGTAATTGGTGGGGCGCCTGGGTGGCTCAGTTGGGTGGGGGACCGACATTGGCTCAGATCATGATCTCCCAGTTTGCGAGCTCGAGCCCCATGTCAGGCTCTGTGCTGACAGCTCAGTGCCTGGAGCCTGCTTGGAACTCTGTCTCTCCCCTTCTCTCTACCACTCCCCTGCTCATGTGCTGTGTCTCTCTGTCTCTCAATAATAAATAAATGTGAAAGAAAGAAAGAAAGAAAGAAAGAAAGAAAGAAAGAAAGATCATTGGTCCAGCCCAAAGGCTCAGCCTGCCAGAACACAGAGATAGGACAGGACACACAATAATGGAGAAAGAATATGGAATAGAAAGCAAAACAAAACAGAACAAAAACCCAATTGCCCTAATAATCTCCTTGTGTGTTTGTGTCAAATATGTTTAAATATTTTGGTAAATGGTAGGGAAGGTGCTTTTTTTTCAATTTTTTTAGGCACTAATTATTCAGTTAGGCCATCTATCTCATCCAAATAGCTATGATAATTAAAATATAAAAATTATTAAAAATAAAAATAGAGTTCTCATTTTTAAAATTTTGTTCTCAGGTGAACTGTGAAGTGTTTCACTGCTATATGAATATGTGTATTCTCCTAACCTGGGAATTTAGAGAACATAAAAACATTTCTTTCCTATTTATATAACATTCTTGTTTAGTACTTTTCTAAGGATGAAACATATTCATGAAACTTAAAATAGATTTTAATTGAATTGTATCCGTTTTAAACAGCTTCTAATTTTTTTTAAGTTTATTTTCTATCGAAAAGCAAAGAAAGCAGACAAAAGCTTTTTATTGTTTCAGAATACTGTTTTAGTATATCACTTGGGACTTTCTTTTGCCTGGATTTTATACTTTTATATATAACGTGACTGTAATAAAATGAAAGCTGTGGATCCCCAAGTGCCAGCTTGAAAATTGTAACAAAACTGATATGAACATACAAATATATAAACATAATTTATTTACCAACCATGAGCTTATCATTTTCCCTAGGGTTGTTGTCATTTAAAGGACATTTACCCCCCTCCTCTTTACTTTGTTTTCACAGCTGTACACATAACTAATAAATAAATTTGTAAAAGTAAAAATGCTACCACATCCCTGAGATTCAGTTTCCTTGCAGAGGTTACATCTCAGAAAAAAAAAACCTTCCTACCCTTAGAAGCTGGCAGGTGGAAAAGGAGGGGGTTAGAGTAATAAAAGTACTGGGCTAAAATTTTATATTACTTACTATTATGATTTCTAGTTTTATCATCTGCCATATGCTGTCCAGACTGGTTAAAATACATAATGTTATAAGAACTGTGAAATTTTGGTAGTATTATTCTTATATCAATGAAAAAAGGTAGGTCTCAAAGAATTTAAGTGACTTGCAAAGTGCAAAACAGCTAAATATATTATTTAATGAGAATATGCTGATCTCTATAGTTGTTGAGTTTATTGCTCTGGATCCTTATAAAACTCTATGATGTTCACATTATACACTGACATGCATAAATTACATTTTAAATACTTCTTGATTAGAAAAATACTGAAAATTAAGAAGGGAAAAATCCTTATTAAAACTCCACACTTAAAACAAATTATGACAAGTAAGATATAAAGTTTTCTTCTCTTTATAGCCAAACTCATGTCCCCTCTCTACTTGTGTACTGGTATGGTTATTAATACTGAAGCAAACATACCTTCTTATTTTTCTCAAGTCTATACACACATTTATGTATATATTCTGTTTTCTACCCATATATCCCCTGATTGCATTGTGAAACCAAATTTTACCTTCATTATACTGTTTAGAGATTAAGATTTCAAGTTGTGCAGCTTCCTCCTACTAGGCAGTAAGGTGGTTCAGGCAGGTGTTTGAGGGGATTAGTGTTGACAAGAGTAGCTGCCCTCCAGGAGAGTTATTATCTTGCCTACTTCTATTCCCAATTTATCATTGTTAATGACCAATATTATTGCAGGAAAATGTAAGGTGGAGTGATAAGGAAGTGATGGGACAGAGGTCTTCATCTATAGGGATATACATTATATTTAAAAATGGAAGATGTTTGACAGAGGTAGGGTGTTTTAAGATACTTACCTGGGAAGCAGTGTATAAATAGGACCGAGTAATAGAGACTAGAGACAGAGAAAAAAAGATATGAAACTGTATAAGAAGTAACAACAGCTTATAAGAGTGAAGTAAATATCATCTTGAAGATGAAGACAATGAAAAATAATATGGCTATAAATCAAGAAAGCATTCCAATTGGATAGATATATGTGTACAAGAGAAAGAAACATCAAAGATCATCATAAGTATTCCAAAATTTGTAAATGGACTTTGATAAACATTGTTATCAGCAGAGGAGCAGATTTTGGAGGGGTTTGGAGTCTACTAATTGTGATCTGCTAAATGGATATCCAGTGTAATGAGCTGACTTGTACCCCCACAAAATTCATATGTTGAGTCCCAACTCCTAGAACGTCAGAACATGACTATTTGGAAGTAGGGTTTTGAAGAGATAATTAAGTTAAAATGAGGTCATTAGAATGGGTCCTAATCCAATGTAAGTGATGTCCTTGTAAATCAAGGAGATTACAAAACTAACAAGTACAGAAGAAAGATGATGGGAGACACAGGGAGAAGATAGTCATCCACGAACCAGAGAGAGGGGCTTCAGAAGAAATCAACCCTGTTGATACCTTGATCTTATACTTTTAGGCTCCAGAATCGTGAGAAAATACATTTCTGTTGTTTAAGCCACCCAGTCTGTGTTACTTTGTTATGGCAGTCTTGACTAAGACATGCAGCTAAAATTGCCTACAAAATAGTCAGAGGTGAGAAATTAATGTTTGAAAGAATAAGAACAGAAGTTTAATGGGATAATTCTGTAAATGGTGGTAACAACTGATGCCAAGAAATCCCCAATGGAAACACTGTAAGGGCTTTAAATTAAAAAAAAAAAATCATTATAGATAGCTACTACCACCAATCTATGTTTTTAAACCTCACATCAATACCCGAGTTAAATAATTTTTTATCACTTCTGAAAAAGGAGGAAAGGAGAGATTAAATTGCTTGTACAAAGTAATATCACTGGTATCAAAATCTGAATATAAATCCAGATAATCTGGCTCCTGATCCCACATTCTCAAGTAACCTTGACTATTTCTATAATATTTACTTAGAAAATATTTACATATTTTATTCTCTTTGGATGAATTCTGCAGTTGTCACAGTACCAAATATTAACTATATCTCTTTCTGACTAACAGGAATGTTAGGATACTTTAACCTATCCATGCTTCCAGTTAGATAGAAAAAATAAAGTAGTAAACATCAGGACCAGGATTAGAATGCAAGTGAACTATTTCAGTGTATCTTCTTCATGAGTGCAAAATAATTAAGTTTACAACACTCATGGTGCCCAATACATTTAGTCTTCCTTCTCTACCTTTCCACTGAAATTCCTCTGACAATAATTAGTATCTTCAGAATTTCCAAATCCAATTATGATTTCCTTCTTGATTTTATCTATTTGACTTCTTAGTGGTATTTGCACTGAATACAGTATCTTCTTAAATTTCTTTCTTCCATTGATTCTCATCACCTTCCTTTCTTCTTTCGAAACCATTTCTTTTTTTCACTTATTTGTGGGCATCCACCTTCCAATTATACTTTAAGTGTAGATGTTAACAAGGTTTTGATTGGCATCCTTAAAACTGTTTCTTGGACCATTCCCCATAGTCCAAACTCCGTCTCTAATATGTCCTGCATATCACTACCTGATTAACTTTAAAAATACAGATCAGATGACCCTCTCTTTGCTTAAAGCACTTTGTTGTGTGGATTGAAACAACGTTTGCACCAAGTTCTTGAGCAATGTCAAAAATCTTTCCTTGATCTGGGCCTCACCTTCCTCTTCTACCTGACCTGTAACCTCCCCAGTGTATGTGCCCTCTTCTCTCTTACTGAAATACTTGTCTTCCAAATGGGTCATGGTCTCCCATGCTTGTATGCATTTTAGATGATTCATGACTAGAATGCTTGGCCCATTCTTCCTCACAATATTTCAAAAGACCTAAACTTCCTATTTTAAATGAAATCTTTTTGAAAATATCCTTTTATCACTGCTCTCTTCCCATCCAAGAGAAAATAATGTGCTTTTCCTCTGTGGTTTATATCATGGAGGGCATATATCTATTAAAGTGTTTACTTTTCTGAACGGTATTGGTTTTGCTTTTACTGTGGTTTTATCTTTTGTATCAGATAAAAGTTATGGGGAAAGTGGCTGTCTTATTCACCTTCCATAGCAAGTACCTAGAAGGTACTCTAGCTTGTGAAAGTTGCTTGATACATATGTATTACAACTCTAACTTAGACTGGGTAAATTTTAATTTCTGATTAAATATGTAGGACAATCCTGCTCTTTATTTTTCATCAAGAAATGCCTCACTTTTGGGCCTGAAAATTAGTGGCAATATTTCTAGTTTATAATATTTCTAAGTATGCTATTACTGTAGAATGCAGACATAAGCAGGAGCAATGTCTATATGTTCCAGTTTTAAATAGAGCACGTTGTATTCATGAAATGTGCCAAATTGACAATTCTAGGAATAGGAGTCTATTCTTGTCAGGTTCATTACACACTAAAAAAATGGTCACTGAGAAATTCAAGTGATTTTCCCCCCCTTTTGTTTTTAAGAATCTGTAGGCATTTACTTGGAGAGAGTAATTTCTGGAACTTTCAAATTGAAGTTTGTTCCTCATTTCACTAAAATTTGACCCATACTTCTTCTACAGTCTTAAACACATACAAATTCTGAACTACCTAGGGAGGGCACATTTTCCTAGCATCCAGTTACATCTCCATTCACAATCAGGTAAAGAATGCAATAATGATTATTTTTTTCTAAGAATGTAACAATTATTTTTTGTAATATATTCTGTCTAGATCTAAAAGAAGGTGGTCATTTTAGTGGTGTCTGGAAGATAACCTTAAATGAGTATGCACATCAGTGATCATTTAAATAAAATACTCCTGATTACAGGAAATTTAATAATTTAAAGAGCCAATAAATTTTCTAATCTGAAAGTTGAGTGCTGAGAAAGGCAATTAGCTCCCTGAGACTTTCCTCTGCATTTAGTGAGAAAATTAAGGCTTATTGAATCCTGAGTCCTTTAAACCTATAACCTCTTAGTTTAGCTGTTAATAATAATATTGTTAAATATCTGTATAAAACTGATTTAACAGGTTCTCTACTTCCACTTTTTGTGAAGCAAAAAATAACAAGTCCACATGCCTAGGGTATTTGGGTAGAAATCAGTTTTAGGGGCTGGTAAAGAAGGAGAGACATGTCAAGAGTAGAGGAGCCCCCAAGCAGATCCAATCCATAGATTTCTGTGCAATTCTTGGCCTTTGGAGCCATTCTAAATCATCTCTCCACCTTGACAGTGTGTTCCAACCCCTGAGCCTTACATGGGAGAGGTGACATGTTTACTCTGAAAGTAATCACAGAGCTCCAGCTGCAGTTCAATTGGAGTAAAGCTAAAAAGTTATTTGTATTACTATAAATTTAATTATTATAATAACTATGAGTAAATTTTATCCTAATTATTTAATATAAATATATCTTTACCTACATTATATTATATGTACATACTTGTATTTTATGTCATTGCATTAAAGTGCTAAATTCATAAAAATGGACACTCATATGAAGATCATAATATGAAGATGAAGACCATAATAAGGTGATTTGTACAATCAGAAAAATATTAGTCTTCATTTCAGGTAGGCCAGTTAGTTACTTAATATTGCCTAGCAATATCACATTACTAATTATAAAAAAAAATAAAAAAACTAATAATATGAAAAAATAATATAGCTAAACTAAAGGCACTGAATATGGACAAAACATGATAGTTTTTCTAGTCTATAATAAAAATCAGATAGATTTGACTGCCTGTATAGCATTATAATTATATAATTATTTAAAATGTTTTTTATTGAAAAATAGTTTACTGGGGCGTCTGGGTGGCTCAGTAGGTTAAGTGTCTGACTTCAGCTTAGTTTATGACCTCACAGTTTGCGAGTTTGAGCCCTGCGTCGGGGTCTGTGCTGACAGCTCATTTCGTTCTCTAACTTAAATAATTCTTCTTTATAAATTTTTTTTTACATTTATTTATTTTTGAGACAGAGAGAGACAAAGCATGAACGGGGGAGGGTCAGAGAGAGGGAGACACAGAATCTGAAACAGGCTCCAGGCTCTGAGCTGTCAGCACAGAGCCTGACGCGGGGCTCGAACTCACGACGGCGAGATCATGACCTGAGCCGAAGTCGGCCGCTTAACCGACTGAGCCACCCAGGCGCCCCTAACTTAAATAATTTTTCAATTACCCTGAAAACTTTTACAAAATCCATTCTGTATTTACTAATTCTATTACTACACATGCTGATATTACCCTACACTTAAGTAAGTTGGTCACTATGTGGTTCTAAACATATCATTTATTTATGGGAAGAAGAATACTCTTTCATCCATTATTGTCTTCTTTTCTTATTGAAATCAAATGTTCTAGTAATTCCATGTGCCTCTTTCTGGATATTTAGTATAGTATTAAATCTCAAACTCTGATCTTCCACATATATAAAAAATAAGCTAAAATTTTATTTCAATATTCTGAGAAGCACGATGTGTTGTCTCCTCTGCCAGTTTGTGTGATTTATTTTATGGGAATAAAAATTAGTAATTCTCTAAGGATGAATTTGTGAAAATATTGTGTGCTTTTAGAAAGGTGAAATAATCTAACTCTACCTTTCATTAATGTGAAAAATACAAACTTTCAGATTTAATAGGTACATTGATGCTGGGAATAGGAGATGGGGTAAAGAAAAAACAGTTCACAGTGTTTTTCAATATACATGAACAGGAAGTAATAAAGCTAATTTATCTCCAAAATAGCAAATTGCTTTTTAGTAAATGACCCACAAGGGGCAATAAAAACAACAACATTAAAGAATCTTTGACATGGTAAATAATTAAGAGATTGGTCAAAGGCTTGATATGAAATTTCTACTCTCTAATCTACATATTACTAAAACCCAGGAGTATGTCTCTGGATATGGGAATTTACTACTTTATGTTACACTGTTGAAGTGTCAATTCCAACACATAGAATTAATGGTTAGATATTAACTGCAGGTCTGAATTATGACTAAGAAATGGTACAGTTTTGTTTGAGACATTTTTTTTTAAATGACATTTTTTTTTTAAAATGATTTTTTTTCAGTTTATTTATTTATTTTGAGGGGCGAAGAGAGACAGAGAGAGAGATTAGGGGAGGGGCAGAGAGAAGAGAGAGAGAATCCCAAGCAGGCTCTCAACTGTCAGCACAGGACCCCACATTGGGCTTGAACTCACAAACCATGAGATCATGACCTGAGCTTAAAACAAGAGTAGGAAGCTTAGCCGACTGAGCCACCCAGCAGCCCCAGAAAACCCATGTTTTCTATCTGTTATCATAAACCTTAATTGTCGGAAGTGGGAAGCAAGGTGTGGTGGTGGTGGTGGTGGTGGTGGTATGTGTATCAGTGTGTAGAGAAAGATACTTACTGTAATTATTTGAGCCACCGAAGAAGCATAGAAAGAAAATTAATGCAAACCATGTTCACACACTTAAAATAAATTTTAAAAAATAGAGAAAGGTAAGGAATATAGAGAAAGTCTTCCTCATTCTCCTCACACCTTGATGTCCTGTTACTCCTTCCCGAGGTGTGATCACTGTTAGCAATTCTTTTAAGGATGTTCCCAGCAACATTATAGACATATATATGTACATCCAAAAAACAAAACAGTGTTTTGAAACTTGTCTTCACTACAACTGAATATTTGGGTGATTATTATTTTTATCAGCATAAAACTATTTTCCTTATTTCTAATGAAATATTTAAATGTAATATAACTTATTTAATGATTTACCTAATGAATTTACCTAATGATTTACCTAATGAATTATAATCAATTTCCTACAGTGTAGATATGTGCATACCATTAATTAATTTCAACTAAATTAAAACCTATTTGAAAATGTCTGTTGGACAATGTTTATTTAATAATAATTTGAACATTAATGTTAGATATTATATATCAAATATTACTATATTCAAATTTAATCAAAATCAGTTATTCTTTTATCATTTATGTGTCTGAAAAGTTGTAAAAGTTTTCAAAACTGAAATATACAAAGTGTCACAAAATGTACTGGTGAACTCAGTTGATATTTTTTTAAAGCACCCAGCTGTATATTGTGTCAACAAAATATTTACATAAACTTTATACTCTTACAATGATTGTATTCCTTAAAAATTTCATATAAATCAAATAATATTGCTAATGGATATTTTGCTAATATGCGAGAGCAATTTTTTAAAGGTTTATTTATTTTCTGAGAGACAGTGTGAGTGGGAGAGGGACACAGAGAGAAAGGTGGACAGAAGATCCAAAGCAGGTTCTGTGCTAACAGCAAAGAGCCCAATGTAGTGCTGGAACGCATGAATTGTAAGATCATGACCTGAGCTAAAGTAATATGCTCAACCAACTTAGCCACCTAGGCTCCCTGAAGGGGTAATTTTTAGTAGTTAAATGTCTTTGATTTTTTTGTAACACAGAGAACCCACACTATAAGACATTGGATGTGTTATGAGAGATCCTCAAAACTCCTCATTTTAATCATGAAGACATGTACGTAAAACACTTGACATAGATAATGGAAGGGTTGGTGCTAGAAATAAGGCTTCTTTTTTTAATGTTTATTTACTTATTTTTGAGAGAGGGAGAGCACAGGTGGGTGCGTGTGGGGGAGGGGCAGAGAAAGGGAGAGAGAGAATCCCAAGCAGACTCTGTGCTGTCAGCACAGAGCCCAATGTAGGGCTGGAACTCACCAACCATGAGATCATGACCTGAACCAAAATCAAGACTGGAATGCTTAACTGACAGAGCTACCCAGGTACCCTTAAAAATAAGATTTCTTGATTCTGTCCATTCAGTTTTTCTGGCAAAAGTCATTTTGATGAATAAAATATTCTTTGAAAATATATACTCTCCAAAAGATGAAAGATCTATTTTATCTTTATTAATGCTGCATTAATTTCTCTAAAACAACTCATTTCATAAAATTACATATAAAAAAGTATTTAACAAATTTTACATTTAATTAAAATGCAACTCTTATTCAGTCATCAAAGATTAAATAAAATGCATATCAAGAAGTACTACTTTTAAGTACTTTTAAGAAGTAGATATTTATACAATTTTTAAATTATTAATAATAGAATTTTTAATTTATTTTTTATTTTTAAAATTTTTTTAATCTTTATTTTTGAGAGAGAGAGAGAGACAGAATGTGAGTGGGGGAGGGGCACAGAGAGAGGGAGACACAGAATCCTAAGCAGGTTCCAGGCTCTGAGCGGTCAGCACAGAGCCGGATGCGGGGCTCGAACTCAAAAACCATGAGAACATGACCAGAGTTGAAGTCCGATGCCCAACCAACTGCGCCACCCAGGAACCCCAAAAATAGAAGTTTTGAGGGGCACCTAGGTGACTCATTTGGTTAAGCATCCAACTTTGGCTCAAGTCATGATCTCACATTTCATGAGTTCCAGCCCATGTTGGGCTCTCCACTCTCAGTGCAGAGCCTGTTTTCGATCCTGTCTCCTTTTCTCTCTGCCTCTCTTTCTCTCTCTGTCAAAAATAAACATTTAAAAAATAATAGAATTTTTGGCCTTAAAGGAATATTGGAGTTCTACTTCTCATCTTTATTTTGTAGACAAAAGTCTGGAGGTTCAGACAGGTAAAACATTTGGATAAAGACGAATATATTAATGACGAAATAGAGCAAATATTCGGAGTTCTTGAATACTCTCCACAATACACTCTAGTTGTGAACTTACATTTTTCTTTTGTCTCTTTGATAATGTGTTTACCATTTTATTTTGTGAGGTTTATTTTGCTTTAGTTTTTAATTTGTAATGGGTATTTATCATATGGGTTTCCATCAATATAAATGAGAAAAAAAAATTCCGTAACTCAATATAATTGTATTTTTCTGTAAACTACTACATCTCATAATCAGAATCATAATATGTACTTTTGTAAATATATATATTTCAAATATACATGTGTATGTATATATGTATATTTCATGACGTTTATTCGTGTGTGTGTGTGTGTGTATTTGTGTTTTAAAATATACATGAATAACTTGAAAGGTTGCCTCGACAATTTCTGGAAAAAATATTGTTTGACTCATCATATTTATGTTTATAACTTTTTTAGAAAATTTAATTATTTAAAATGTAATTTGGGCATGTTTATACAAAGTTCTACCCATCAACTTGATAATTAATGGGTTGTAAATTCTTTATAACTTAATTTTTCAAATTTTATCACAATAACTGAAATGTCTCTAATATTATTATACAGAAATAACTATTTATTAATAAATCTACATTTTAAAATCATCATATCTGGTATAATTTTAACCAGCTCCACAGTAATTTTGTGTATGAACAATGGTTAAAAAGTAAAGTGTGAGCCAAAACTGATAGTGGCAGAGTTCAGATAGCTCCCTTAAAATAAAATTAGTTCAGACATTTATTAAATTACTAAATTTTTCAATTATTTCCATTTATTTTTAAATTAACATTTTATGAATTTTAATGTTTGCAATTTTATGTCTTAAAAAATTATGCTAAGAAGTACCTACTTCTGGGGGCGACTGGGTAGCTCAGTCATTAAGCATCAGACTCTTGATTTCAGCTCAGGTCATGAACTCACCCGTTCGTGGGTTTAACCCCACACTGGACTCAGTGCTGACAGTGTAGAGCCTGCTTGGGATTCTGTCTCTCTGCCCTCCCCTGCTAGTGCTCTCCAATATGTGTTCTCAAACAGTTGCCCAGGGAAATCATAAACCTCTGTATTCTCATGGACTTAATTTAGCAATCCATGAAATTGTAACTGTTTAAGGGCCAGGTTGCTGCAGATGTTACAGATCCTACAGATGTTAATTTGTCTTGTCCTTAATGATTATTATTATTGCTTTGTACTGAAATTTATTTTGTTAAACTATGGTAATAGATACTGAAATGGAGTTCCTTCAAGATTCCCAACCAAGAAGGCCTCAAAAACCAGTCTTCAGCCCCTTGAATGCTTCTTAGGCTCACATCCGAAGAGGAGCAATGTGCCCAAGAGTGCATTACAAGGCTCTTGTGAATACATCTGATTTTAATGTGATGAGGCTGAATGCATTCTGAAACAGATGAAAAGGACCAGGCAAATTTGCTAAGAGCAAGGGAGTTATTAGCATGTGAAAACCATTTCCTTGTCCTAATCCAGTTTCTCCAGGTTAGGGTGAACATCTGTCTGGATCAGGGGCAGTGGTCTCTGCCTTTATTTTATTTGCAATTGGTGATCAACTAACTGAGCTAAAGACTCCCAGCATGATTTTTTCCCTCTTTATCTTTTTTTAACTACTTCAACAACAACAAAGTTAAGGATTTAAGAAATATAATATCCTCTTAGCCAAACAAATCACCTATTTTAATTTCTTTTTTCTTGCCTACTTTTTGCCCAGCTGAATAATGACTTGATACATCAACTATTCTGCTTCTCTGTGCCCTTGCATTTGCAAACAGACAAAATAAAATAAAATACATTCTAGGCTTTTTTTTCTTTATTTTAAAACATGAGCTTAAGTACTGATAAGAAATGAAAATATTCACTTCAAAAATTTGTTTTACTAAGACTCAGACATTTAAAATGCCCAATTTACTTAATCTGCTGAGCACCGCTTTAAGGAGTAAAATGTATACTACAGATGGCTACACTAGTCTGAAAGATTGTAAACCTCTACTTGTTCCAATCTATTTCAACTTAACAGCAATTATATGATATTTACTATTACCCCTGCATATGTTACATAAAGATAGAGTGCAACCACTATACAGAGGATGACATTTCAGTCTAGTGAGCAAGTGGTCCATGTGATAAGAAGTTTAATAATCTAAACTAAAAAGCAGGTGTTAGCTATCAGTGCAATTTGCATAAAACCAGCCCCTCATGGTCCAGTCTTATCACAATATCATATTCAAAGAAATTTCATGCAGCGAGAAAAAGAGGAACTGGAATTTGACTCTTAGAATGTTTTACAAAACAATCCAAAGGTGAGTACTTGCATAAAGCCAAGGCTAAATGTCCTAACACTTTTTTCTTCATCTCTCAAACATTACTCTAAATTATTCTCACACACTCTGCAATAGCTCCTTAACAAACTATTCCTTTTCTAAAACTTTAACAATCTTTTGCAAAAATTAGCCCAGGGGACTTTCTATTCTCCACCCCAAGAGAAGCCAAGTGGCCAGGGAGCTATTTGCTTAAAGAACCAAATGATTTTTTTTTTAATTTTTTTTCATATGTAGGTGATAGCTGAAGATAAGACTCCATAAAGGCCACAATTTATCTTGACTTATGAAGAAAGAATTTGTCCAAAAAAGAGATATATAGCACCTATGCTTGGTCTGAAGACCAATTAGTATTCAGAGCAAAGAGCAAATTTAAGCATAGTAATGGTAAGACTGACATATTTTCTGGCTTAGTCCCAAGGACATTTAGTGGAGGTCTATCCAGTTTTAAATTCTAGTTCTGCTACTAAGTAGCTGTGTAACCTATAGAAAGTTGGTTATCCTTTCTGTTTCCTTTTTTTTTTTCCTAAAAGAAAAGGGGATAATAAATACATACCACTAAGGGTTGTTGTGAGGATGAAATAAATGGAGTTAACAGATGGAGTTAACATTGATAATACAGTTAGAAAAAGACATGGCACTAGTAACTACTTACTAGTTAGTAACTAGTAACTATTATCAACTGGTAGAAAGAGAAGGACTGAAGAAATGAATCAAATAAAAATGCTTTGTCAGTAGATGCATTATGAGCATCTGATAATGAACAGAGGTGTGTCTTTACCCATAACATAAGTGAAACACAGGAGGAGGAAACTATTTTCCACCACTTCAGGGCAGGGACTCAGTATTAGAATAGATGTGGACATTTTTGTAGATGGCAAAAGCAGCTTAATGATTTAAGCAGTGGCAGAGGAGGCACACACCAAAGTTTAGAAGAAAAGGGTATATATGGCTGTTGGAGAGAGATTGAATGACACCTCAGTGGGGCCCTCTTGGGATCTGAGAGCCTGGGCTGTTTTTTCCCAAGCTGGTAGTGCTTTGTTAGATGTATCTTTATTTTATTGTTATGAAAACTGTTTAAGATATTTTTAACTAGTTGCCTAATATATTGAAGTTTGATTATTGACTACAATCAAGCTCACTGGATATTCTGAATTTATTGGGGTACAAAATGAAATATTATTTGTCATTTATTCATTCATGTATTTATTCTAATTACCACCTTCACCTAAGCTATCTCTCTCACATATTCTTTGACATATTGGGATTCCTGAATAGTTTCAAGTCTAGGAAGTGTGGTCAAGTTGTAAGTTTCAATCCCATTTCCAACATCATGACCATCTTCATTTAAAAAAAAAAAAATTTAATCTTTATTTATTTTTGAGAGAAAGACAGAGTGTGAGCAGGGAAGGACCAGAGAGAGAGGGAGACACAGAATCCAAAGCAGGCTCCAGGCTCTGAGCTATCAGCACAGAGCCCCACGTGGTGCTCGAACTCATGAACCATGAGATTATGACCTGAGCTGAAGTCAGACACTTAACCAACTGAGCCACCCAGGCGCCCTTTATTTATTTATTTATTTATTTATTTATTTTTAATATTTACATCATGATCATCTTTTAATAGCCAGGCCCAGCTAAGTCTAGGCCTGAGACCCTAGGACCAAGGGATTTTTCTCTTTTACCCCCTCTCCGAGTATTTCTTCAAGGCTTGGATTCCCTGGGAGGATGCAGGGAAGAAGTAGAAGGAAAAAAAATGATACCTGTCTTTTAACTGTTGGTGCCAATGTAGCCTTCTCTAGTTGTCGATGCCTTCCACAAGTCAATCACAGAATTGGTGGATATCTTATGGAAACCACATGAGACAGGTTTATGGGAGCTACCTAAATGCCCGGTTCCCTGAAATGAGAAATCAATTTTGCCTAGACTGCTTTTGACTTTTCTCCCTTCACATCCAGCCCTTGGAAGTTCACTACATAGAATCTTCCTTCTGGATTCCTTACCCAACTATAGTCTTACTGGACAGTGGACTACACAATAGCTCCCTTTTAGATGCTCATTTGCCTCACCTAATGATGGAAGTACACATTGCCTCATTATAGACCATTCTCTCTACTCAGTCACTCCTTTTTATTTATTTGAAAATCCTACTTAAATAAATTTACAGAAATAATAAGCAAACTGAATGCAAACTTACAGATAAACAAGAAGAATGAGATGCTATCTTCCCTTTTTGAAGACATGACTAAAAATTAATTATGATTAATCATTATGAATAATTCAGTGACACCACCATTACTTTACTTGAATATACTTTTTCCATAAATCATGTACCCCTGATGACTCCTCTCTAATTCTATTGGTATATTAATATTTTACCAGATAGGCTGAGGAGAAGGATGTTGAGATAATGGTAAGGTAATAGGGATATTTGGGCCACTTCTTAATGGGTACTAGGGAACTGCTTTCCCCCAAAGAGTAAATTCATTTAAAAAAAATGGATGAATGAATGAGTTTTTAGAATTTAAAGGAACATTGTTATTAAATTCTTTGGCTTTTAGACTCTAGCCCAAATAGAAGCAATAAGAAAAATTTCATTCTACCTGCTAATAAAGTATCATTATTTGAAATTATTTATGTCTCAAGTTTCCCAAGCAAAGTAACAAACTATATGCCTACATGAATTTAATCTCTTGTGTTATGCTGTTTAACTCTACTTCCTATGATTGTATGGTAAAAAAAAAAAAAAAAATTAAAAGGAGATTACTATGTGGGCACTTATTATCCTAACATTAATAGACTGAGTTTCTTTCATTAGAAGGCCTGTACTTTTTTGGCATAGTTCTCACATATTTATTATTCAATTTGTGAGTATTAAGTAAGCCAAAGTTCAGGAGCAGTGAATAGTTTTAAGAAGTTGATTCTTTGTTTGTTTTAGTATTCAGTTTGTACTTGTGAATATGTGCTGAGTCCACCAGATTTTTTCCAATAATGCTGTCACAAGCAAGTGCCACTATCTCAATTATCTTAACAGTAAATTGTCTACAAGTTAACTGGTCCAGCTTTTACTTGTTTGAGCTTTTGTAAACAGCTCTGATTTAAAAGTCCAAGGGTAGGCCATTATTCAGGTGCAATTCCATTTCATTAACAAAGCTGGAAAAAAGGAAACAAAAGTAATTGATTTCAATGTTTTTTAATCTTTCTCCATGTCTTTTGTTAGCTCTCTATTTTCTTAGCTATAGGAATTATTTCTGAGAAGTTATATATAATCATTGTAGATGTGTTCACTCTCTTTCTTTCCATGTATATGTATGCATGTGTCTATAGTAATTAGTTCTGTTTCTGAGCCCATGGAAATAAATAGAATTCAAATTTTTATGCAGATCTCCTATTTCCATTTTAGTTAAATTAGTAACATTTATATTTGGTAGTGCATTGTCACCAACCTGGGGACCAGTTTAAGGTTATTACAAACCATAGGTGCCATTTGAGTAATGAATATCTTGAGAATACTTTAAAATAGCTGCTTTACTTTAAAATAGTGGCATAATTTTCTAAGTACCAGAAATAATGAGACTTTGTTTTCATTAAAGTTGTAGTGTTTCTACCTAGAGTTGTTTTTCATTTCAAATAGCGTGCTTTAAAAATGAAAAAGGAAAACAGAATGCGAGGTAAGGAGAGTTCTAGATGGGTCATATGTTTACCCTAAAAATATTAATACGGCTTACTAGTTACATTGTAAATGATAATAATATTGATATAATTATAGAAGCATAATTTAGGCCTTAACTTGCCTGCAATTTGAAACAAGCTGATACTGAAAGGAATACCCTGATTGCTATTTCTAAGGTTGCAATAGTGTAAGCAATAAAAAGATTGGGACTTTTGTCTGATCAAATCATCCAGAGTTCATTTTACCAAAAGTATTCCTTTAACTACAGCCAATCTGATACAAATAAGAATGAAATGCTGGGCGCCTGGGTGGCTCTGCCTGTGAACTATCTGACTCTTGATAGCAACTTAGGTCATAGTCTCATAGTTTCTGAATTCCAGCCCTGTATTGGGCTCCACGCTGACAGTGCAGAGCCTGCTTGGGATTCTCTCCCTTTCTCTCTACTCCTGCTTGGGATTCTCTCTCTCCCTATCTCTCTGCCCCTCCTATGTACTCTCTCTGTCTCAAAAATAAATACATTAAAAAAAGAATAAAATGCCTAAAATTTGCAGTTGAATGTGCTTCTCTCATCTAGAAGTCAAGGTGACCCATTAGACATAGAACTTTATTTTCAGTGAATGGTCAGCAAACCTGGAAACAGGGAAATCGTATGGGTGGTAAGGGGGAATCCCGAGAAAAATACAAGCTTCAAGCTGACTGCACCAGATGTTTTCAAAGCCCTGTTTATATCTTCTCAGTTCTTATTGTCACAGTGCCTGGTAGCCCACACATCAAAGAACACATGCATGAGGATTTTTGCTAGCTTCCAGTTGGGACCTAGGGAAGTGCATGGGAGTTAGTGTCACTTTAGCTAACTTTGGTGACAGGAGCTGGTGTGAACTGCCTCATTCTTGTCCTTCCAATTAACTGATGAACATGTGCTTTCTAGAATTCCCCACTGAGATTATGCTCATGTGTGTACAGTGGTAACTAGCCAAATAATACTTTTTTCCCCGAGATTTATAAACTCCCTGCCCTTACTGTCCCACATCATCTTTCTTCTATTGCAAACATGGAATCAACTCCCAAATAAACTATCTAAACCATTTAAACTATTTTTTTTTCAGAAACTTCCTTTGGAAAGACCCAAACTAAGATATTGCTATGAAAGACCTAATTTATAAGAGCAGGGATATAAACCTTAAAATTAAAAAAAAAAAAATCAGTAAAGCCAATCATTTAATATATTTAAAGTATAAAAATGTATAAATGTAGTAAAAAATTTAAGGAAAATATACGTTTATGAAAACATAAATGTTAAACGTATATTATCATTCCAGTGTTAGTAAAAATTAATTAAAAACTGTTCAAGATAAAATAAAGGAAATTTAATCATTAAATTTAAAAATCAAACAATAATAGCTAATTTTTAAAAATAATAAAGATGCAGTCTCAAAAAAGTAAAATCTGTCAGTGATGTGATTTTTCCATTTCTGAGTGTATTTTTAGAAAAAAAATCACCCCTACTCTAAGCCCTCTTTCTAACTCTGTATTTTTCTATGACTATTTCAACTAATCCCACCTCTTGCTTGGGAATTTTGGGATGCCTTTTTAAAATAGTTTTCATTTTTAACAGAAACTTCAATTTAGTTTTTAAAATGCAGTGTTTCATTTTTTCCCTTCACTTTACAAACCATATTTTTGTCATGTTTTAACCTTAATCAAGTTTCATACTACACTAATTGTATTCTACTTGTTAAGTAAATCTTCTTCCTTTTTTTTTTTTTTTTTTTTTTTTTAAATTCTCTCTCTCCTGTTCTTGAATGAGTCTGGCTAAAAGTTTATCAATTTTGTTGATCTTTTCAAAGAAACAGCTCCTGTGGTTGCACTGATCTCTTCTATTATTTATTTTAGTCCCTATTTCTTTATTCCTGCTCTAATCTTCATTACTTCCTATCTTTTGCTAGTTTTGGGCTTTTCATTTTTTTTTCTTTTTCTAGGTCTTTTAGTTGTTAGTTTAGGGTGTTTATTTGATCTTTTTTTGCTTTGTCAGGTATGCCTGTATTGCTATAAAATTCCCTCTTAAACAGATTTGCTGCATCCCAAAGATTTTGGACTACTATGTTTTTATTTTCATTTGTCCCTTTTTTTTCTTTCCTTTTGGTTTTTGTTGACCAATTTATTGTTTAGTAGCATGTTATTTAACCTCCATATATTTGTGTTCTTTCCATATTTTTTCTTGTGGTTGATTTCCATACCATCATGATTGTCAAAGATTCATGATATGACTTAAATCTTTTTAAATTTCTTGTGGCTTGTTGTGTGGCCTAATATGTGATCTATTCTCAAGAGAATGTTCTATGTGCTCTTGAAAATAATGTGTATTCTGCTGTTGTAGGATGGAATATTTTGAATATATTTGTTAAATCCATCTGGTCCAATGTGTCATTCAAAGCCATTGTTTCATTGTTGATTTTCTGTCAAATGATCTACCCATTGATGTAAGTGGGGTGTTCAAGTTCCCTACTAGTATTGTATAACTGTCAGTTTCTTCCTTTATGTCTGTTATTAGTTACTTTATGTATTTAGGGGCTTTCATGTTAGGTGCATAAATATTTATAATTGTTATATTGTCTTGTTGGGTAGTTCCCATCATCATTGCATAGGGTCCTTCTTTGTCTTTTCTTTTTTTTTTTTTGTCTTTTTAAAGTTTTTTTTTTTTTTTTTTTTTAACGTTTATTTATTTTTGAGACAGAGAGAGCGCATGAACGGGATAGGATCAGAGAGAGGGAGATACAGAATCTGAAACAGGCTCCAGGCTCTGAGCTGTAAGCACAGAGTCCGACACGGGGCTCAAACTCACGGACTGTGAGATCATGACCCAAGCTGAAGTTGGACGCTTAACCAACTGAGCCACCCAGGTGCCCCGTCCTTTCTCTCTTCTTACAGTGTTTGTTTTAAAATTGATTTTGTCAATTATAGATGTTGCTACCCCAGGTTTTTGGGGTTTTTTTTGCTTCCATTTGCATGATAAATGTTTTTCCATCCCTTCATTTTCGATCTGCAGGTGTCTTAGGTCTGAAGTAAATCTGGTATAGGCAACATGTGGATGGGTCTTGCTTTTTTAACCATTTGGTCAGGCTATATTTTTGATTGGATCATTTAGTCCATTAACAATTAAAGTAATTATTCGTAGATGTGTTTCATGACTGTTTTTATAGATCTTTCCCATTCTTTTCTTTTCTTGCTTTCTTTGTGGTTTATTGGCTTTCTTTAGTGGTATGCTTGAGCTCCTTTCTCTGATCCTTTATTTTCTTGCTCTCTTGTGGTTTGGTGGCTTTCTTTAGTGATATGCTTGAATTCCTTTCTCTTTATGTTTTGCACATCTATCATAGGTTTTTGATTTGCGGTTACCATTAGGCTCATATATAACATTTTATGCAAATAGCAATCTATATTTGTAGTTGCTTAAGTTTGAACCCATTGTAAAAGTACTAAAATGTTACTCTCCTCACCCACATTTTATGTATATGATGTCATACTTTACATCCTTTTATTCTGTAAATCCCTTGACTAATTTTTATAGATATAATTTATTATACTGCTTTTGTTCTTTAACTTCTATACTGGTTTTGTAAACAATTAATCTACCACTTTTATTATGCTTGTATTTACCTGTGAAATGTTTTTCTTTTAATTTTCTTACTCCTGATTATGATTTTTTTTCACTCAAAGAATTCCCTTTAATATTTCTTGTAAGGCTGGTTTCGTCTTGATGACCTTCTTTAACTTTTGTTTGGTAAACTCTTTATCTCTCCTTCTATTCAAAATGATAGACTTGTTGCATACAGTATTCTTGGTTGTAGAAATTTTTCTTGTTTGTTTGTTTGCTTTACTTTGTTTTTTTGTTCTTTTTGTTTTTTTTTTTTCCTTTCAGCACTTTGAATATGTCGTGCCACTTCTCTAGCCTGCAAAGTTTGTGCTGAAAAATCAGCTGACAGTGTTATGGAGTTTTTTGGTATGTAACTGTTTTTGTTTCTCTTGCTGCTTTTATTTTTTTTATTATTATTTTTTAAGTGTTATTTGTTTACTTTGAGAGAGAAAGATAGAGAAGTTGGGGGAGGGATAGAGAGAGAGGAAGAGAAATAATAGCTCCAGCAGGCTCCACACTGTCAGTGAAGAGCCCAATACAGGGCTCAAACTCATGAACCATGGGATCATGACCTGAACCTAAATCAGATGCTTAACCGACTGAGCCACCCAAGTGACCCTCTCTTGCTGATTTTAAAATTCTCTCTTTATCACTACTTTTTAGCCATTTTAATTACTATGTGTCTAGGTGTGGACCTCCTTGGGTTAATTTTATTGGCGGATCTCTGTGCCTTCTGGATCTAGAGGTCTGTTTCTTTCTTAAATTAGGAAAGTTTTCATCTATTATCTCTTCAAATATATTTTCAGCTCCCCTTTTCTCTCTTTTCCTTCTGGGATCCTTATAATGTGAATGTTATTACACTTGATGATGTTGCATAGTTCTCTTTATCTATTCTCATTTTTTATTATTCTTGTGTTGTTGTTGTTAAGCTTAGTTGCTTTCCATTACTCTGTTTTCCAGCTCACTGATCCATGCTTTCGTTTCTTCTAATCTACTATTGATTCCCTTTATTTTATTTTATTTTATTTTATTTTATTTTTACCCTTAAAATGGGTGTATTTTATTTAGTATATTTTAAATTTTAGTTATTGAGGTCTTCATCTCTGATTGGTTCTTTTTTATATTTTCTATCTCTTTGTTGAAGGTCTTACTGATATCCTTCACTCTTGTTTCAAGTGTAGTAAGTATCTTTATGGCCATTACTTTGAATTCTTTATCAGGCATATTGCTTGCCTCCATATCATTTAGCTTTTTTTCCTGTGGTTTTGTCCTGTTCTTTCATTTGAGACATGCTCCTCTGCCCTCCTATTTTGTCTAACTCTCTGTGTTTGTTTCTACCTATTAGGAAAGTCAGTTACATCTCCTGTTATTGAAAGTAGTGGCCTTATGAAGAAGAGGTCCTGTGGTGTCTTGTAGCATAATGTCCCCTGTTAACCAGAAACAAGAACTTCAGGTGTATGTGCTTTACTATTGTGACTACTTCTTGTTTGCCTTATGTCTAGTTAGCTATATTTTCCCACTTTTCTTCTCGTGAATAGGGTCTTGTCCCTGTGTTCTTAAGAGGCCAGTCTGGGGTGACTGTGGGCTTGTAGTTGGGTGGTGTCTGCAGTTAGAACAGAAGCCTGCCTCTAGTCCATCTGCTGGGGCTGTAGTCCTCACTGCCTTGTCCTCTGAGAGGGTTTTGTCAGTGAGTGTGGATTTCAGTAAGGCTTGATACCTGCTGCTGGGACTGTGAGTATACTGATGTGTGTGGAGATCTCTTGCTCCAGGGCAGGAGTCCCAGTCCAGGGATGGTTCCTGTAGGAGCTGCTTGTAGGATGAGATGTGGTAGGAGACTCTTTGTAGGAACTCCAACTTGAATGGAGCAGGTTGGATGGGTGTGGATCCACTGGAAAATGTGGGCGTAGGGCACAATGTTACCAAACTTGATGGAAAGCATTTGTGCTGTTTCCTGCAAGTGTCTGGCAATATAGGTTTGTGGAGAGAGGGGAATGGTACCTACCAACTCTTTTGTTCCTAGAGAAGTCTCTTAAAGATCCTTGTCCCTCCAGCACATGTTCTGGGATTTGTAAACAAATCTCTTTCACATATACCCACAGTGATTTCACTGATGTTTCTATGCTCTATCTTACCAAGGCTGTTTTTTATGCTGTCTTTTTAAGGGCAGGGACCCAGTTTCCTATTGCCCTTCAGCTCTCCCAGAACTAAGCCTGCTGAGCCTACTGATTTTGAAATTACCCAAAGTTAATTCCCACTTGTTATAAAAAATCATGAAGCTAAGCACCATTGGTTTTCAAAGCCAAATATTATGGGGGGAATGTCTTCCAAGTCCAGGTCCCCCATGTCTAGGGTCACTGTTATGTCATCTGCCCCCTCCCTCCTCCATATTTGTAGTGCCCCTCTCATTTGTGGTTAATCTTCCTGAAAGTTTGGTTCCATAAAGCATCTCTGTTCCTCCTAGGGTCATGTTTACCAATTTATTATAAAAGTATAGAGATGAGCATCCAGATGCAAGAGATATGCAGGGTAGGATATTTGGAAAGGGACACAGAGTTTCGATACCCTCTCCAGGAGTGTAACTCTCTCTGCACCTCCACTTGTTCACCAACCCAAAATCTAAATCTTTAAGTAGGATAGGAATTATTCTTTCAGTAGATGTATCAATCAAGTTATCATCAAGAAAACAAAAGATACTGTACATAATTCAAGTTGGCAATATTCAAAATGGGGAAATGCAAACCTGTTTAAATGTTGAAAGGGCTAGGGAAATAAGGTCAGGGACATAGCCACGAGATTGAGGTGATACTTGTGATCTGTGCCAAATCTCAGCAATATCAAAGATAGTAAATGACATTTTTTTTTCTGCCTAGAACACAGAAGTAAGAGGCTCTGAGGAGATATTTCTCTACCAATAAATCTGTCTACACATGACCCCCTACTTTGTTGCTTTCCAAATCTTGCACAAATGCTTTTGCTTTTCAGATTCTGCCCAGGAAGTACATTAGGAAAAGTGATTCTAGTAAATGTCCTTCCAGTATTATTCTTGACAATGCTAAGGGACTGTGAACCACTGCATGATGATACTGAGTTGACCATTCATAATGTAGGACAGAAATGGTGCTTTATTGATCATCACTTTCTTCATTCTTTTGAGCACTGTGGAATTAATTAAGCTTCCTAAATAAATGCAAATTTTCTCAATTTAAAATTTTAGTACAGCATAGTACTTTCTAGGTATCTATTAAGATGTAACTGTTTTAGGTTTTAGATTATATGTCTATTTTACCCTATCACAAATATGTTAGTTTTTACTAAAAATAACATAGCACACCTAACAATAAAAAATTAAATGGAATAAACAGCATTGCAATTGCTAAGAGTGATTACTTTAGTCCAGAAGGGTGAGGGAAGACTTCTTGAAGGAGGTGATATTTGTGCTGGACTTGAAGGATAAGATTTGAACACACAAAGATGGAAAGAAGAGGCATTTCAGCTGCATCAAGCTTAATGAACAAAGACAATCTTGTAAATATTTTTAACACTGCTGCTAAAATAGTCTTCCTAGAGTTTCATTCTAATCATGTGATTCTCTGATCTTAAAGATATTCAAGAGTTGCCATGTCTCTACAAATTCCTTATGAACTCCTCACCAGGTATAAGACATAGCACAATGTAGACCCAATCAAACTTTCCATTATTGATTCTCATTAAGCTACATGAAAATAATGTTTCTTGCAGGTTGAATTAATCCCAGTATATATATAGCCAATCTGAGTCTTACTTTGTATCCATGTCTTTGCTTACAGAGCTCGTTCTTCTTGCAACTGCTATATCTCTTTCCCAATTCTGCATTCCACGTAATAAATCCCAAGCTTCCTTTTCAGCCTCCCTCAAAATTCTATGAAGTCTTTCTTTTACTATGAAGTCCCCACCCTACTATTATTATTTCCTACTTTGAACTCACCTTTTGTGTTTTGAATATGCTTATTAATTCTGACTTTGATTAGATTAATTTGTAGCTTTAGCTTACCCCTACCATGAGTTCATATGACACTTGATGAAAATATCATATATTACCCATCTTTGCACTCCCTACCTCACCATGAATCCCCTAAGAAACTGCTTTGTATTGAATAGCTTCTCAGTAAATATATTTTGAACTGAATATATGTAATGAAGGAAGTCAATGTTTCATTACCTTGCCTGAAAGAAAGCAAAGGGATGCATGCAGAGTGGGAAGTCTTTATAAGACTTAATGATTCAACTCTACAATAATTTGTTATCAATAGCTGTTAAGTCTAGGGGATATAAAAGTTATCCTCAATGAATAGATGAAATATGTACATCCTCTTAATTTATTTTGGCAATTAAATAAGAAACTATTTAGTACAATCTTTACATTGTTGCCAATTGACATTTCCTTTAGATTGAATCTCACAAAATAAGCATAAATTAAAGGGTAATTCAAATATGGTAGGAAAAAACTAGTATTTATAGAGCCACTACTGGGGAAGAAAGTATCATGCTACTGGTGAAGTTTCTGTTCTATTTAGTCTCACGACCATCCAAAGAATGTTATTTCCCTGAGACACGCTTGTTTTCAAACTTATTATAAGAGGAATCAATAGCAGGTGAGTATAAAAGAAAAAGGCACTTAGGAGTCGACTACCTTTCACCATGATGGCTTTAATAAATACGTACCCATTCATTAATTCCGGACAATTATTTAACCCTCTTACCACGTATCAGACACTGTAATAGGTGGTAGGGAGAATAAAAGAGCAATTTTGCATCATAGAACGAACTCTCACATAAGTAAAATACCCTTGTGATCTTGTCAAATGAAAATAAATAAGTAACACTGATCTCAACAGCAGCAGGCATAGTTTGAACTGTTTTCAACATTTCTCCTTTATGATGATTGGTTTCTAAACTATCTCCATGTTCTCTCCCTGAAACTGATGGATTGTATCTGCAGAAATAATGGGCTATATTTGCATAAGGATGAAGTTTGTGTACATGGAAGAAAGTATCTCTATCAGGATTACATTAGTGCAATAGCCTAATAATATTGCTGCCTATAAGAGATTCTTCTCAGAACTGGATTTCATCATGTTACACTTTCTCATATATAAAGAGGGTTAGAGTTTTTATTGAAAATAAGTAAATATAACTAATTATTATGTTTTTAAATGTTTACCTCTGAAAGTGAGACAGTGAGTGAAGAAGGGGCAGAGAGAGAGAGGGAGACATAGGATCCAAAGCAGGTTCTGTGCTGACAGCAGAAAGACCGATTTGGGGCTCAAACTCACAAACCATGAGGTCATGACCTGAGCAGAAGTCAGATGTTTAACTGACTGAGCCACCAAGGCACTGCAATATAACCAATTATTACTGATTTATAACTCCAGGTAACTATTTAATGTCTTTTAGACTGCATGGACTAAGCAAAAACATGTTCTATCTATGCATGATCAAAGACTTATTTGTTTTTGTCCTCAAGTTCCTCCTATGTTCTCACCTTCACAACAGTCTCATTTAATAAATTTACTTGAGGGAATTTTGTAAATGATGGTACACTATATTTTTAAAAATCATTTTGCAGAAAGTGTACATGAAGGCCAAAATATTTAAATATCTGTGAAATATCAAGCAATTCTTACTGAATACTATCAGGTAAAAACATTAATCATCTGACAAAGAGAATTAATGTTCACTGAGAAACTCATATATATTATCTGAAATGAGCTCAAAAAGCAAATGAAATTTTCAAATTATAAGTAGACATGAAGGGACTGTTTAGTCAATCAGGGAAAGATTATAAAGAAAGTACTGCTCAAATGTTTGCAGACAGACTTTAAGGTCAAAGTAAATAGAACAATCTTTCAAAAGGGCCAGTACTTTTATTTTTAAAAGTTTTGCTTTTATAAAGATTAAAACAATAATTTTAAAGCAAATACTATATGTAAGGTACTGTGCTAGACAATGAATACACAGAATAGCACAAAGAAACAGGTTCTGCCATCAATTACCCCCCTCTCTTATCAAGTATACAAGACATAATGTGTTCATTACACTATTGTAAGGAAAATACAGCAACTGAAAGACATTGTTAACAAATGTCTTTCATTTATTAGGAAATAAGAATTCAGAAGATTACCACAAAATTTCCCCTTTGACTTTTCTTTCATTCTTAATTTAATATATTGAGATCCATATTTATCTTTTGATTACTAAATTGAACAATTGAAGACAGAATATCAACCTCTCAGTCTTCATTTATAAGTTTGAATTAACACTGTGTTATTCATTCTTTGTGTTATTAACCTTCATTTAGCCCTATTTTAAAAAAAGAACTCTAGTTATTTAAATGGATGTTTGTTAGATATCAAGCTTTTGATGGATATCCACATTAATAAAATATACATCTCAATCTCAGTTTATAAATCAAAGTTTTTATCTTTTTACTTTCTCAGCTCAACATCCCATCTCTCCACCACCCTGTTTTGGCAAAAGTAGTTAAGATTTATTTTATGTAAGTAAGCTTCCCCTTTCTCAATCCATATGATGTTTATGGTTCAATGGGTAAGGACAGGTTCTCCATTGTCTTATTCACTATGATTCATCTGGAGTGAGATATGGATAACTCAAAATAGGCAAATTTGATCATGAATTTTGTTGAAAGCATTGTTGGAATTATTTTTTTAAAAAGAATGCTACTATCTACAAAAAGAAGAACAAAGCTGAAAGGATCACATGACCTGACTTCAAACTATATTACTAAGCTATAGTAATAAAAATAGACACATAGATCTGTGGAACAGGATAGAGATTCTAGAAATAAACTGATGTTTATATAGTCAATTAATTTATAATATAAAAGCCAAGGATATACAATGGGAAAAGGTCACTCTTTTCAATAAATGGCAGTGGGAAAACTGGAAACCCATATGCAAAAGAATGAAACTAGATCACTATCCTACTCCATACAAAAAATTAACTCAGAGTGGATTAAAGACTTGAATATAAGACTCGAAGCCACAAAACTCCTAGAAGAAAATGTAGACAGCAAGCTCCTCAACATCAGTATTGGTGGTGATTTTTGGTATTTGATTAAAAAAAAGTTAACAAGTGCAAAAATAAATATTCCACATTATATGAAACTAAAAAGCTTCAACATAGCAAAGGAAATATCAATAAAATGAATGAGCAGCAGAAAATATGTGCAAATAATATATCTTCCAAGGGCCCAATATCCAAAATATATAAAGATAGAATAGGATATAGGATTTCTGGGGTACCTGGGTGAGTTAATTGGTTAAATTTCTGACTCTTTATTTCGGCTCATATCATGATCTCACATTCTTTGAGATCAAGCCCCACATCAGGTTTGGTGCTATAAACTCAGAGAGTGGGCTTCTCTCTTTCCTTCTCTTTCTTCCCCTCCCCTGCTCACACGTACTTTCTCTCTCTCTCTCTCTCTCTCTCTCTCTGAAAATAAATAAATAAACATAAAAAAAAGGATATGGGATGTCTTTTAGGGCAGTGAAACTACTTTAAAATTAGATAGTGGTTTCAAAACATGTAAAGAACTCATGTAACTTAATAGCAAACAAACAACCTGGTTTAAAAATGGGCAAATGATCTGAATAGACATTTTTCCAAAGAAGACATACAGATGACCAACAGGTACATGAAAATATACTCAACATCACTAAATATAATTTTAAAACTGATAATAAATAACAAGTGTTGGTGAGAATGTAGAGACAAAATTACCCTTGTGCAGTGGTGGTAAAATTATAAATTGGTGCTGAACAGTATGGAAGTTCCTCAGAAAACTATAAATACAATGACCATACTATCTAGCAATTCCATTTCTAGGTATTTATCTGAAGAAATAAAAACACTAATTTGAGAGATAAGTGCACTCATATTCATTGTGGGATTATTTACAATAGCCAAAATAAGAAATAACCTAAGTGTCCACCAATAAATAAATGGATAAAAAAAGAACACACACACACACACACACACACACACACACACACAGAATAATACTATTTAGCCATGAAAAAGAATCTTGCAATTTGTGACAACATGGATCTTGAGGATATTATGCTAACTGAAATAAATCAGACAGACAAATACGATATGATCTCACTTAAATGTGGTATCTAAAACACAAACAGAGAAAAAACAAGTTCTTAGTTACAGAGAACAGATTGGTAGTTGCCAGAGCTGGGGAGTCGGGTGGGTAAAATGGGTGAAAGGGGTCAAAGTGTCCAAATTCCAGTTGTAAAATAAATTAAGTCATGAGGATATAATCTACAGCATGATGACTGTAGTTAATAATAATATATTGCATATTTAAAACTTACTAAGATAGTAGATCTTAAAAAGCCCTCATCACAAGAAAAAAATAATTGCAATCATATAAGGTGACAGATTTTAACTATACTTACTATGGTGATCAAGTCACAATATGCAAAATATCAAATCATTATGCTATATATCTGGAACTAATGTAATGTTATATACAGTTATATAATAATAATAATAATTGTAATAATAACAGTAACAATAGCAATAGTAATAAAATGCTATCTTGGAAGCATTAAAGAATTTAAGCTTGGAGAGACTAGTGTGTATCAATGCCATCTCATTGGCAATAGAGAGATTGAATCAATCCCATTCAAATAAAGCAAAACTAAGTCAAATATAAAGAGAGAGACCTTGGATGCATAATTTGAGGACTTGGATCCAATTGAGTCCAGAATTATCACCAATCCCTGAACTCCCCATTCACTGGAACCAATAACCCCCCTTGTTTAGTAAGCTTTCTTATTTGAACTCTTCTGAGTGGGATTTTTGTCATTTACAGCCAAACATTGATTAATACACTATCAACTGGCAAATAGACACCCAAAACACCTTTAACTCAGAGGAAGGTTAATTACTCCATGAGAGGGAGATTATCAGGCAAAGCTTGATACAGTGGGTCTTAAATAATGTACAAGTTTCACTGCTTTTTAAAGTCAAAAAAAGCAAATCTAACCTGAAGGATGGCATCAGGGAAGTATGGGGTGTGTTTAAAAGAAAGATAAATAGTTCTGATTAGAAGAGACAGAGGTAATTTAGAGTTTGATGAGAATTAAAGGACCAGGTTCAACCTCAATATAGTGGATGTTTACATTTGGAGAACAGTTAAAATTTTTGCAAAAAAGTATTAGGTTGTATACATTTGTGTTCACTTGGTAGTTCTCTTAGTCTTTAGATGAAAAAATGAAAAAGAATACTGGGGTGGGGGGAGAATATATTAACAAGTTAACAAAAGTCATGTGCAAGGGACATTACAAGGGAACTGGTCATTTCATTGAATAATCAATGCTATTATACCTGTTCTCAAATCTAAGCATACAGTGAAATTTAGATTATCATCTCCCTGTTTATTCACAACCTACTAAAAACAAAGCTTAGAAAAGATGGATCAGCATCTATTCTCCAATCATCCTTTCATTGAAACAGTGATTGATATTATTCCACTGCTCAATTAAATGAACAGGAGGCATTACAAAGTACCTTAAAAACACATCAGTTGAAAATGCAATCTCTAAATCTTCCCTAGATAAGATAATTAGAATTTTCTACTTTGTTGATTGATACAGAATAAATCTTTTTTTAGTGTTTCGGAAGAACTATGTTTCTCATGATCTATTTAGACCATAACAGTTGTTTCCATTATGAATTCAGCAGAGAACCAAAGGCCTTCTCTCTAGTCATACTGTATGGCTTTAATTTCATTAAACCAAATTGATTGCAGGCTCGTTTACATTTAAGACAGCCGGGTGTTGTAAATTTTATTTTAACAGGTTGGAATATATGATCCAACAAAATTAGGGGAAGAAGTCTCCTGCTGTTGAAAATATCCAGTTATTAACTTGCTGAATTCCATACACCAAAGAAAAGTTATGTTAACGAAGCAGAATCTCCACATGTCCAGGAACTGGGCAACAAAAATAAGATTTGTTTAGTGAGTACCTTGGTAGGGGAGAAAAGTGCCACAGACCACTCTTAAAGCGATTCATGGCATAAGTGTTTGTACTGAATTAGGTATAAACCACCCAACTGTGTGCATTTCTGAAGGGTGCCAGATAAAATGAGTTAAGTTTTGTCCATCATGTTAGAGAAATCAGTCATCTATTTAGGAAATAGAAGAAGATAATAACTTTCTAATGCTGAGAGAATAGCAGTGTCTAGAGAGAAAATGTCATCAATATTTCCAGTTACTTAAGAAAAAGTTGTGCCATAGAGCAATACTATGCAATTCTATCGTCATTGAAAAATGTTCTGTAATATTTTCCACTAGACATATGTGGGCAGTGGTAAACATATCAGGCAGATTTTTTTGCATATCTAATTAATCAACTTTCCTAATTTTCAGGATAACTTGCCTATTGAAAGAAGGAAACGACTAAAGAAATGGTACATTTGCAATCTTGAGTAGTATAATTTTATCCTTTTATATAACCAATGCAATAAATAAAAAGGATTCACCTGCTTGAACCAAGCCCCCTTAATATAATATAAAAAAGTATAAACATTATTCCCAAAATAATAAGCAAATTTAATCAATAAATATTTATTGGCCACACAATAACCTCTTTTTTGTACAATGAATATGTGATATTCATTGTTCTTAAAATTTTTAAAGAGCCCTTATTATTTGTAGCCTTTTTGATAATTTTGGCATCTTTTTGTACACTTAGTTATACATAGCCACCACTTTATAATGCCACATTTTTTCTCAGCTTGAAATTTAAAATATAATTCACCTAATTAGTCGGGACAACTGGTTTGCTTATCTGTTGATTTGACTATATTTAAGCCCTCCCTGATTCCAGGTATATTGCATGTCATGTTCCCTGTCATATTCTTTTCATCTCTGTCTGGTTAACTTGATCTTTAAGACCCCAACTTAAATGCAATTATTTGCAAAACCTTTAAATCCTGGCCATGATTGAATAATGGGTCCAGTCCTATGCATACCCCATAGAACCCTGTGCCTACTATCATCATAGCCCTTGCAGCTATTTTATCAACATCTTTTTTCATATTGTGATGTTAGTGAAATCTAACATTGTGTAAGTTTAATGTGTACAATGTGTTGCTTTGATACATTTATATACATTGCAGTAAAGGTCTTTTGATCTCCACCCCCAGATTCTGCTCCTTGAAAGTAAAAAGTATATTTTGTCTGGCATTTGTATCTCTTTTGCTTAGTATAGTGTCTTCCACAAATTAGGGGTTCAAATATTTATTGAATGAATTTGCTGGAAGAAAATTTACAGGAAGAATTTAGAGAAAAATAATTCTAAGTATAGTTAAATTTACATTTTTCCAATCTTGTTTTATTATTTTTCTGTCTATTGGTATACACTTAGGTATTTTATTTAATTAATTTACAATTTTTAAGTTGATAATTCATAGGGTTGGAAATGTGCCTTCTGATTCTTGAGTAGTTTCTATGTCTGTCTGAGAATGAAAAGCACCATGAGACTGTATGCTGCTGAGAGGCTAAATCTTGAGTCCATGACTAATAAGTGGGAGAGTCTTTCCAACACAGACCTAAAACAACCTGACCTAAAACTCCCAATACCGATGTTATTTCTATTTATTTCTGCATCAAGTAGAAAAAACACTAGTTTTGAGGTCAGGAAACTGGATTAGACTCTAAGTTGTGCAACTTTTTGAGTCCAAACATTCTGCTTGACGATTGTGAGTCTCGGTTTCCTCATAGGGGCAGTCTAAATAATATGATCTACCTCCCAGGGTTTCTATAAAGACTGAGAAAATATTGTTGCAAGTGCCTGCTACGTATTAGTAGATAAGTAATGTTATAGACCTTCTTTGAAGGTTGTGGCTCTCTTATGTCCTTGAAAATGCAAATTACAATAGTGGGTATGCAAGACAACTCACATTTCCTCTGTCCTTACTCTCCCATATGAGTAAATTTCATGAAGCATGTTTTATATGGTAGGGTTACAGAAATATGTTATCCATATTTGTAAAGAATTTGAAGGTTTTTTTCTCAATGTTTGCTAAAAGTCATAACATCAAAAGGTACAAAGCTGCTACCCTGGACCATTGGTTACAAACAACTTTCTTGCCTATCATTTTGCTTCCTGGTTAAATGGAGCTATAGAATAATACTAATGGAGTAAGGAAGCAGGTTTATTTTTATAGTGAAGATTATGCGTATCTCCTACTTTTTTCAATTGCTTGGGTTGATTCTATTACACAAAAATCATGAGTTGAATTTGTCAGATTCAATTTAATAGGACTACTGATTTCAGTATAGTTTTACCTGAAAAGAAATGGAACACCAGTCTATTTTCAACTATATACTTACTCTCAACCAAAGACTGTATTAAAATCATGCTTATATAATCTAAGCCAACTCTTATATTTAACTTTCCTAACTGTCAGATAAATACAAGAAGCACTGTGATTAATTTTATGTCTTTAGTAAGATTTATCTCTCTTAAGTCAACCTAATAAATTACAGCTGTATATATTTTATTCAGATGAATTATATCTGGATTTGGGATCTCTAAATAGTGGTGGATTTAAACAACTTTTCGAATGTATCTGTTATCAAACTGACTACATTATTAAAATGCAATATACTATAACTCAGCATCTTTTGATATAGTTATTATGGGTTAGAGAACTCCTGTGATAAGAAATACCATGGATGTGAAGAAGCAGATGTTTTATTTCATAATGTTGATGAGACGTAAATATTCAAATAGAAAAATTGATGTATGAAGCTATGGCAGTATCTATAAGAAAATGAACATATGCATGCATTGTGTTTGCCAGCACCATGAAAAATAAAGAAATAAAATAGTCTGCATCACCTTAAAGAAAGCAGTGAGAAGCTTATTTATTATTATTATTATTATTATTTATTTATCTATTTTTATTATTTTTTTACTGTTAACTATGGAAGCTTAACTACATCTATGAGCAGTTTCAATCACGTGCTTATTTGTGCATACTTGTGCACTGACAATTGTTTTCCTATTCACTGCTTTTCTCTAGGTATGGGGCCCTGCTTTATTATTGCTCTCTTTAACAATTGTTTGTACTTTGTTTCACAAACCATTGTGCCCCTGTCCCTGATATACACTTACCTTGGGAAAACCTCTTAGACCTGCTGCTATTACCTGGAATATTTAATGAAAGCCATCTAAACTAAACCCTCTGCCTTTCATTAGACCTCTGCATCTGCCTTCCATTATTTCCTTACATGCAGCCACTGGAATTCCTGCTTCCTTTAATGTCAGGTGTTACAATATGTTTCTTTGTAGTTCTTCTTACCTCCTTGCAGGAATTAAACTTTCAGTTGATATTACACAGGTGTCTTACAGAAACCCACTTCCCCAAATAATGGAAACTCCAAGTCTTGTATACCAGTTTAACTTCTAAACCAAAGCTCCCACCATGTTTAAATTTATCCTTTAGTTTTTGAATCTGATGTTAGACCTGTATAGTAAAATAAAATATGTTGTAGACATCATTTCCACCTTCCTCCATAAATTCAGCTTTTATTCTCTTTATTCTTTATCATCAAATCTATATCCAAAACTGGTCCTAAATTTTAGTGTGGGACTGAGAATCTATACATGGATGAGAAATAATAAACAGCTACCAAGAATAGGATATATCAAGCCCAGAATCAGACCATTACATAAGTGAAATTTTCCTGTTGACAGATTAGAATAATCATTAATAAGATACCACCATCTTAATATTTTAGAGTTAGTTAAAGAACTTTAATATTTGTTTAATGCTTCAGTGTGTCAACTATCATGCTAAGTGGAGTGGACAATGTAGAGAGAAGAATTAATATTTGGACCTTAGAATAAGATTGCCTAAGTTTCCCACTTACTATCTTTATAGCATTGAACCAAGTCTCAATGTCCTCATTTGTATAAAATAGATAACAGTACAGTCAGCCATATAAGTATGTTATGAGGATTAAATAAAACAACATATGTTAGCTACTATACACAGTGTTGGTACATAGTACATGATGTGTAACTATTAAATCTTACCTTACTTAATCTTTCCAATACTCCAAGAAAAGGAAAATGCC
Source organism: Panthera pardus (assembly GCF_024362965.1). Classification (NCBI taxonomy): domain Eukaryota; kingdom Metazoa; phylum Chordata; class Mammalia; order Carnivora; family Felidae; genus Panthera; species Panthera pardus. The sequence goes on along the minus strand of NW_026526677.1, from coordinate 81,114,363 downwards.
ATCAGTAAAATTAAGAACATGAAGAAAGACAAGTATTAAGCAGTGAAGCCAGAATATTAATATTTTTTCTGTTTTTAGAGCTCATTATCTTTTCACTATAATCTTCTATCTTATAGAGACATCACCTCTACAACAACTCTGAGAGATGGTGATACACACCTTGTTTCAACAATCTAGAGTTCTTAAGTGAATGACCTTCAAAATACGTCCCTAAATTCTATTTGCTGCATCAACTTGAAAGAGGATAACAATCTAACAATCAAATTCAGTCCCTCCTGAACTTTTCTATAAATTCCACAGTCCCCTGAATATAATTATAATTATACTACGCAGCAGCTATAACCTAATGAAAGGAAAAACTACCTATTTCGGAATGTCTTTCTGATATGTACAGATGTTACTTATAATCACTCGTATTATGAAATTATGAAAAGCCTTTAGTCATATGCTCAGTCCAGTTGCTTACCACTATCTCTTTGGGTCCATGTATCCCTGTTTCTCTGTACTGACTTTGCGGTTCATTATCAAATACAAAGAGGGTGGATTCTTCATCATGTACCATTCCAGGTAAATCAGTGACAGAATATCCAACCTAGAATGTTGCACAGCTAACCATTGGACCCACAACCAATGACTGCCTTCCCTAATCTCCATTTATTACAAGATTTCTGCCCCTGTCTTACTGTGTGCCCAAACCTTTAGCAACATATTTATCTAGACCTGATTACCTGCCATTTGTATGACTACTGATCACTTGATTCCCTTCTGTTATCATGGACATGAAAAACATCCACCTTGAAGTTGGGCAGAACTTTATTTAAAGAGCCTTCTCCATGGTTTGAATATGGGTAAGTCATATATTGGTGTTTCTAAGACTATGCATTACAAGATATATGTGAACTACCTAATATGTACCTAGCATGCAGTACACCTTTAATGATGCCTGGCATTAGTGAAGATAAGCAATGCACACTTTTTTGGTGTTGTTCATGCACTCTCCTTTTTTGGGTGCTTGATTTGGTTTGGATATTTTAATAGTGATACTCATATTTTATTTTGCCCTAACCTAATCTTGAAATTTTTGAATTTTGCATAATCTTGTCAGCATTTCTGAACTCCTGATTTTTCTTTTCTCTGATATAACTTATCCAAATACTGCCTGAGCCAGTGTTGAATTATGATTCAATACTCTCAAATCCCAGATTAAGCACTCAAATATAATTTGTTGTTATCAAAGGACAGGTCATCAATAGTCTCTCTATATAATCCCACAACTATATGCATAATATCTAAGGAATAAACATGGGAAATCTTGGGAATGTAGAACTATAACAGGCACACATATAGAGGTGACAAATGCCCTATCAGAAATCAGTATTTCTGGAAAATGCAATATCTTTTAATAACCATTACTATGGAGAGCTGTGTGTACAAGATCTTTCCTTTAACAAAAGTATTCCTAAATTCCACCTAATCAACTTTAACTGCATTGAGTAAAATTTCTGTATTAGATTCTCATGTAGAAAGTACATAATTAACATTTTCAAGTGGACATATTTTTTTTCACTTCTGAGCTAATAGAATATGCTTCTATTGAAACAAAAATAGCTATTAAATATTTCCTTTAAATTTTTCCATCTGTTTTAATGCTCCTTTTTTTAAAAAAAATACATCTTCCACATATCTTTATTTCTTTATAGATAGCTGAGAATTTTAGGAGGAAAAAAAAACCCTTATACTGCAAAATCACACAGAATGGATGCCTTAAAGATAGATACCAGTATTTTAACATAAGGCTAG